>NC_142502.1:20584553-20737142 GCF_057876585.1 Rhinolophus sinicus
AGTAGGAAATGGGCTTAGAGAGGCACATGAAATCTGGTGACTAATTTGAAGAGAACAACATATAGGTACAGAGGTATTTGGCCCTCTGTCAAAATGATTATTTCAGTAAAACAGAAAACAAACAAACAAAGTGCATAAATTGAATTGGCAAATGTATGCCAAGAAGCATAATGACTAACAGCAAAGGCAGTTGAAAATACTCTGGTATCTGTTTTCACTACAGTTGAGTCCAGACGATCACCATAGGGAGTGAAGAATAATAAATAATAATAAAATTAAGAAAAAAAGTACTGAGACAGGCAGTCGGAGCCAGCTCTTTTCTGTGCCCTCCAGCCTACCCTTCTGCAATGGGGCCGGGGCCTCCTGTGTTTCTAGACTTCCCTCTGGTGGTCGCAGCCGGTACTGCTGCCTGTTCAGGCAGAAATCCGGCAGAATTTCCGTTGGAAAATCCTGTTCTGCATCCCATTGCCCTCTTGTCTCACAGTCTTCTGTTAAATCTGACAAGCTAGTGATTTTCAAATACTTCTAAAAATGGACTCCTTTCTTCAAATATTATCTCATACGGAAGGCTGGTACATAAACAGTAGTAGAGATGCTTGGCTGGAAGGGGGCAAGACCTGAAGCCATGTCCATTTGGCCTCCAACTGGAGACAGACTTACGGAGCGCAGTTAGGGAGCTACTGTGAAAAACTCACTGTGCCAATGGACTCTCATTAGTCATCTTAGGGATATATTTGCATTTAAACAGAACCATCTTGAAAATAATACACATTCACCAGAACCCTTTTGGTTGGAATTGGCAGAAGCCCAACTCAAACGAGTTAAAGCAAAAATAAGAATCTTTTGCTTATGAATCTACAAAATGCAAGTGTGTGATCTGAAATAGGACCAATGTAGATGCTCAGAGAATGTCAACAGGAATTGTCTCTTTTTTCATCTCTCAGATCTGTGTTAAAATGTGTTGGCTTTATCTCCTGTAAGTTCTCTCTATATAGCTGCAAAAGAAGACATCCAGTCTACATGACAAATGTAGCTAGACTCTATAAAAAGAGAAATATCCTTTTCCCATTAGCTGAATGTCTGTCCCTTCCTTACGGCCCTTACCCACGCACGTGAAAGGACTCTGATGGGTTCTGCTCAAGACCACAATCCATCATTGCATCAGGTGCTAAGGTTATATACTGGGGGTGCCCCAAAAAATGTATACGCATGACTTGTATTCATCTTTTGTTACTGGTGTATATCAAATATTACAATTTTAATACAGTTTTTTTTTTCCTTTCTTAAAACGTGTGTACATTTTTTTTGGCACCCTCTGTATTTATGACACCTACACGGAATGAGTGTATTAGTAAGGATCCCTATTACAGAACATTTAACAATTTTCTCTTCTCTTAATAAAGGTAACAGATCATCTAAAGTGAAAGCCAAGATGTGTTTCAGAGGTTGTGACATTAAAACTGTATGTAGCTCCATTTCTGTGCTCTCGGCTCTGTCTGCTTCCTCTGCTGGTCTCTTACCACATCTAGGACACCAATTTTGATTATGATTTAAAGCAGTAATCTGAGGGAGCAGCTGGCACCCTTTGTCATGGAGCTAACCACATACTTGTCCCAGGAGTCAGAGAAGCTGAATGAGGAGATATGGCAAAACGAAAGGGGCTGTGGGTCTGGCTGTGCCCCATGCTAAGCTGGTGACCCAGCAGATTGGTGACAACATGTCTAGCATCAACAGTGCTTCACAGTCTGCACAGACCTTCTTAGCATAAAAACTGGCTGTCACGACTTCACTTGTGCCTGCTAGATCTCATGCAAAATGTCTCATGGGCTCATGAAAATCCGGAACTACACAGTGGTGGGGATTCTAGGAAATGCAGTGCCAGGTTAGCTAAATGGACACAATACAAAACTACCACAGGAATTAATGCAAGGTAGAAAGAAAAGTAACATCCAACCAGGCAATACCTTAACCACTGGTCAAACTCAGGATTTCAATCCACAAGAGTCCTCCATGGATACTGGGCAGAGCTTCAGTGCCCACTGTAGGACACTCTGTCGCCTGCAGAAATAGTAGTTTATGACACCTACACGGAATGAGGTGTCGTTTGTCCGGAAGATCCAGACAAAACTGATCTGGATGCTTAAGTTCTGTTTAGGATATTGTTGGGGAGCGGGAGAGAATTCTCTCCCTCTTCCCTTCTTCAGTTCTTCTGGCTGGACTAGTTATAAAAAACATAAAATGGTCACAAGACTAAGTTAGCAGGAGAAAAAAACAATTTAATGCATGCGCACATGAAGTCACAATATGATGCTCAGATCATACAGTGAGTCTCAGAGAAATGATCGAACCAGGCATCTTTTTATACTTTTTAAACAAAGAAACAATACATTTGTGAGAAATTGACAAGACAAAGAAAGTTAGTGATCATTAAGAATCTAAGTACATAGGTTTGGGTATTTGTTAGTGAGGAATCTAAATGAAGTTTGGGCTTGTGTAGTAAATTAGGAAAGATGTTATAAGGTTTGTTCATACATGCTTTTTCGATCCTGGATTTCATAACTCTTGTAATAAGATTGTTTCTCAGTCCTTCAGGAGTAGGGAGGGTATCTATCATGGAGATTTATTTCCTGTTTTTAGGGGGACAGAGGAGCCTCAGAGAGCTCTTACTGCTTCTCAGGTGATTTTAGTTCGAACTAATCAATATGCCATTATGGAATATCTTGGGGGCAAGCTACCCTCACCCCAACAATATGAAAAACAACAGTCACCTTGCCTTGGAGTCATTCTTTTCAAATTGTTGATTTAAGACTAAGCAGCCCTTTCTTTGTCAACATGTTAAGTTTGATAACACCAAATACAACAGCTTTTTTTTTTTTTTTTTTAATTAAAATGTTTGCAAAGGTTACACTTAAAATGAACTCCAGGGCCACAGTAGTCACGTCGTGAGAATGACAGTTTTGTACATGGGGAAGTGTTGCTCCATTGACTTCTTCTTTGTGCCAAAAGATCCTTTTTAGTTTGTGTTCTAAGTGTGAAACCGCTCAGAAAGCCTTGGACATTTCTTGACTATACCTCTGGTGACTTATGTAGTGTGAGTGTCTGTGGGTGTGCGTGCGTGCGTGCGTGTGTGTGTATGTGTGTGTGTGTACAGTAGACCCTGCTCCACAACCCTCTCATTCCATCTCCACTCTCCTTCATCAGCTCCAGAGAACTGAATGCAGAATCAGCACATATTCCGTATAGAAGAGACTTTTCTAAATAGTCCTCGGGTATTCTAGAGAATTCCTGTTGTCATCAACAATGTCTTGGCTTCATGGTAAATATTATTTCTGCTTCTATAAGGACTCCCAGAGAGGTTACCTGGAGAAAATTAAACAGAGAAAAAGAGGTGGTTGCTTTTTTTTTTTAATGTTTTTTTCTCTCCCGACAGAAATTCTCATCAAGGTAAGTTGATTCACAGACAGGAAGAGAACACTGTCTTTTCCATATCTTATCTGTTCCACCAGGAGATAAAAACTAATGATTGGTCATAAATGGTTAGCTGATGCTTCTGTATTGACTTGTGGTTTGCAGCAGCCTTACTTCCTTTGCTTTGTGACATCATTTTCCTGTTCATTTCCCACACTTGCATATGTGGGTTTATGTGATACACACTAATTCAACAAATGGAAGAAATTATGCATCATGTCAGACAGCTTTCAGGAAAAGAATTTGGAACAAAGGGGTCAATACGTGAAGAATCTATAAAGTAAAAAGGGTGATGAGATAACTGAGGAGGAAATGTGTCTTAGCCTGGATTAAAGAATCCTGCTCACCGAATGTTTTGGGTGAACAGTGGTGGTTCTCTATCACCCATGATCTTCCTGCTTCCAACACTCACACCTGGGCTAGTGGGCATGTTGGGCTACTAGACAGAAGTTTATCCCACAAAGCCCAGTGGGTGGACCAAGACTGAATAGCCATGAGGGGAACTCATTTCCATCAGTAGGAGGAAAAATGGTTTCTTTGAGATAGTGTGGTTTAAAGGTAAGAAATCCAGGAACTTCAGGATACTTGTGCAAGTCCCATGGAGAGAAAAAAGAGGGTTTGGGCTGTTTTAATTGGTCCAAAAGCTTTCAGCCTGGAAAATGTATCCCTAGGTAGCTGTGAGTCACTGTAAATTCTGTAATCACTCTAACCCTAAGTCTCACTCACCCATCAGCCTAAGAACAGCTTGGAATTTTAGGGAAGTGTTAGAAATGCCCCTTAAGCTGGATCACCTCCTTACACCACATACAAAAATAAATTCAAAATGGCTTAAAGATTTAAATGTAAGATCTGAAACCATAAAATTCCTAGAAGAAAATATAGGAAGAAACTTCACAGACATTACCCGGAGTAAGATTTTTACTGATATATCCCCTCGCGCGAGGGAAGTAAGAGGAAAAATAAACATGTGGGATTACATCAAACTAAAAAGCTTTTTCACAGCAAAGGAAACCATCAATAAAACAAAAAGGGATCCTACTGATTGGGAAAAGATATTTGCCAATGATATATCTGATAAGGGGTTAATATCACAAATTTATAAAAAACTCACTCAACTCAACTCCAAAAAAACAAACAACCCAATTAAAAAATGGGCAGAGGACATGAAGAGACATTTTTCTAAAAAGGACACACAGATGGCAAACAGACATATGAAGAAATGTTCAACCTCACTAACCATTAGAGAAATGCAAATAAAAACCACAATGAGATACCACCTCACCCCAGTCAGGATGGCTATCATCAATAAATCAACAAACAACAAGTGCTGGTGTGGATGCGGAGAAAAGGGAACGCTGGTGCACTGTTGGTGGGAATGCAGATTGGTGCAGCCACTATGGAAAACAGTTTGGAGATATCTCAAAAATCTGAAAATGGAACTACCTTATGATCCAGCAATCCCACTCCTAGGTATCTATCCGGAGAAATCCAAAACTCCAATTCAAAAATCTTTATGCACTCCTATGTTTATTGCAGCACTATATACAATAGCCAAGACCTGGAAACAACCGAAATGCCCATCAGTAGATGACTGGATTAAGAAACTGTGGTACATTTATACAATGGAGTATTACGCAGCCATAAAGAAGAAAGAAATCTTACCATTTGCAACAACATGGATGGACCTAGAGAACATTATGTTAAGTGAAATAAGTCAGAAAGAGAAAGACAAATACCATATGATCTCACTTATATGCGGAATCTAAAGAAAAGAATAAGTGAATGAACTAATCAGAAACAGTTTTGGAAACATGGAGGAAAAAACAGAGGGTTGCTAGAGGGGCGGGGGGGTGGGGATAAGGGGAAGGTGAGAGGTTTTGGGAACGTACAGAGGGATAGTGGATGGGGGGAGGGGGGTTCACACAGTGTGAGGGATATAAATGATAAATGTCTAAGTTTTGCTTTGTCTTGTGCACCTGAAACTAATTAATAAAAAAAAAAAAAAAATGGGTCCTAGAAAAAAAAACAAACAAACAAAAAAAAACTTGATGTCCTTAATAGCAATAATATGGATTGGATTCAAGACAAACGCTATCTTACAGGCTGTGTCAAGAAACATTGCAACTCAAGTGAGGACTTTTAGACAAGAGTGACATCATATAACAAAATCAATCGTTTAATGTCCTGTCAGGAACTCAAGTGTCCCTTTGTGGATGTAGATACACTCTGATATCAACCAGTGCTTTATAACAAATTTAAATTTTATTGTGCATCACGTGTGAAACAATTGTTAGTTAAAATAATAAAATATGGTTTTGAGTGTCATTAGCAAAATTACAAGTTGTACTGAAATCCCACCAGGCTGTATGGAAACAGAAGCCACCAATGGATAAAGGATGTAACTCTTAAAAAAAAAAAAAAAGAAAAAAAAAAAAAAAAGAAATGCCCCTTGAGTGATAACACTTAGTCTGAAGGAAGATATCTTGAGTTGTAACTTTGTTGATGTTTTCTGCTATGACAAGAACCTCTGGTAATTGCGTACCGAATTCTCTACGCTATTTGGGGTTTCAGCTTGATAGTCAAAAATAAGGTGGGCTGCAAGGTTGCACTGCTGTTTGATGTCTACTCATTCCTTATGTTCTCCACACAGCAGATGCTGTCTTTTAGGAAGAAGAAACCCATAAATGTTAAGCTAACCACTTGCATTAAGCCCATTATCTAAGTGATTTTCACTCAGAACTTCCCTGACTGTAGAAAAAGCTAATCTCTTTTTAGGAGTCTGAATTATAGTTCTCAAAATGGTACCTGAAATTAGCCAGTTTGCTATTACATGGCATCCACAAAGGCTCAAGGAAACATTAGTGTCCCATGGTGTGTGGCAATGCTTGATCATGAAATGATCCCGTGATTATCAGCAAAGCCACCATTGTGCTCTGGGAGGACATCAGTATATATGAGACAATTAAAGGTGTAGGTCCCAGGCTACTGGTATGTGTGAGTATCTTCATGGGAGGCCCTCAGTTTTGCAGTGTTTGTGACAGTGTCTGACATATAGAAAGTGCTCAGTAAATATCTGTTGCATAGATGTCAAAGAAATGCTTAGCCTGGGCAGAACCTGGGAGGGATTTTTATAGCCAGGGCTATCGTACTTCAGCCCAAGACAGCAGACACCACCTAGGGCTGTTGCAACAAATGGTGCCATGGGATTTTCTCCTCAAGAGAGAGTTAGGGTAGCTGGACATGTGGAAAAAAGCTTTGTGATTACAATGGCCTGGCTGTTGAGTATGGACTTTCAGAGCTGCAACTTACTTTTCTATAAAATGGGATAAGGACAGAAGCAAGTATTAAATAGTACTATAGGTCATTACAGTTGGAAAAGAATCTAGCTTACTGCATAATGCTGTCCTGAGAACTTCCCATGTACTATTTTTGGCACTTGGACAAAGATCAATGTATCTATATCATTTTGGGTTGAAGGATTTCAGGGGGAAAAAAATGAACATTTATTGAGTACTTCGTGTGTGTGTGTGTGTATGTGTGTACCTATACACACATATGTATACACACATATATATACACATATATACATATGTGTGGAATATTATGTTATCTTGTCTACTTTTTACAGTAACTTTGTGAAGCAACTGTCTGTGACTTAAATAGAGTTGAGCCTCAAAAATACTTAACATATCCAGCTAGCAAACGATGAAGCCATAACTTCATGCCATTCTGTCTGATTCCCCAGCCTATGCTCTGTCCTCTATGTGACGCTGCCTCCCTACAGATAGTGTGAATTGGGTGAGAACAGTTTAGAACTGTTGAGATTTTCTACTATGGCATTCAGTTGGTGTAACTTAATTCTCTGCTTGTCTTCAAGAATCTCATATGTAAAAGAGGTCTGGACAAAACTGTACCTAATGTCTACTAGCCTATGCAAAGTAATTTAAAATCAAATCTTATCTTTAGGAAGTCAGGTAACAACTAACATTTATAATTCACTAATATGATTTTTCTCCAGTTTTAGTAAATTTCTTTTCTTTATTTTTATGTGGGATCCCTTTTACCCTCATCTGCCATCCCTCTCCCCCTGACCCTCTGGTAACCACTAAACTATTGTCTGCGTCTATGAGTTTTTGTTTCTTCATTTGTTTGTCTTGTTCTTTTGTTGTTTTCAGTTTTATATACCACAAATCAGTGAAATCATATGGTTTTTGACTTCAGTCTGACTTATTTCACTCAGCATACTAATATCAAGGTCCACCTATGTTGTTGCAAATGGTACTATTTCATCTTTTCTTATGGCAGAATAGTATTCCATTGTATACATATATACCACAATTTCTTTATCCAATCATCTGTTGAAGGACACTTTGGTTGTTTCCATGTCTTGGCCACCATAAATAAAGCTGCAATGAACATTGGAGCACAGATATCTTTACAGATAAATGTTTTCAGATTTTTGGTTAGATGCCCAGGAGAGGGATTGCTGGGTCATATGGTAATTCTATTCGTAATTCTTTGAGGAACCTCCACACTGCCTTCCATAACGGCTGCACCAGTCTGCATTCCCACCAACAGTGTATGAGGGTTCCTTTTTCTCCACAGCTTCTGCAACACTTGTTACTATTGGTCTTGTTGATGATAGCCATTCTAACTGTTGTGAGGTGATAGCTCATTGTGGTTTTTATTTGCATTTCTCTGATGATTAGTGATGTTGAACATTTTTTCATATATCTATTGGCCATCTGTATGTCTTTTTTGGAGAAATGTCTATTCAGGTTCTCTGCTCATTTTTTAATTGTATTGTTTGTTTTGTTGTTGTTGTTGAGTTGTATGAATTTCTTATATATTTTGGATATTAGCCCCTTATTGGAGGCACTGTTTGCTAAAATCTCCCATTCGGTTGGTTGCCTCTTTATTTTGTCGATGGTTTCTTTTGCTGTGCAGAAACTTTTTAGTTTGATATAGTCCCATTCATTTATTTTAGCTTTTATTTCCCTTGCCTTTGGGGTCAAATTCATAAAATGCTCTTTGAACCCAAGGTCCATAAGTTTAGTACCTATGTTTTCTTCTATGCATTTTATTGTTTCAGGTCTTATGTTTCGGTGTTTTATCCATTTTGAGTTAATTTTGGTACATGGTGATAGACAGCAGTCTAGTTTGATTCTTTTGCATGTGGCTTTCCAATAGTCCCAGCACCATTTATTGAAGAGACTGTCTTTTCTCCATTGTATATTTTTGGCTTCTTTGTTGAAAATTATTTGTCCATACTTATGTGGTTTTATTTCTTGGTTCTGAGTTCTATTTCATTGGTCTGTGTGTCTGTTTTTCTGCAAATACCATGCTGTTTTGATTATTGTGGCCCTGTAGTACAAGCTAAAGTCAGGGAATGTGATACCTCCAGCATTGTTCTTTTTACTTAGGATTGCTTTGTCTATTCGGGGTCTTTGTGGTTCCATAGAAATCTGATGACTTTTTGTTCTATTTTTTTTTTTAAATGCCATTGGGATTTTGATGAAGAGTGCATTAAGTCTGTATATTGCCTTGGGTAACGTGGCCATTTTAACTATGTTGATTCTTCCAATCCAGGAACACGGAATGTCTTTCCATTTCTTAGTGTCTTCTTCAATTTCTTTTTAAAATGTCTTATAGTTTTCAGTATATAAGTCTTTCAAATCCTTGGTTAAGTTTATTCCTAGGTATTTTATTCATTTTGTTGTAATTGCAAAGGGAATTGCTTTTTTTTATTTCTTTTTCTGAGATTTCATTGTTAGTATATAGGATGCAATAGACTTTTGTACATTGATTTTGTAGCCAGCAACTTTACTGTATTCATTTATTGTTTCTAATAACTTTTTAGTGGAGTCTTTAGGGTTTTCTGTATATAGTATCATGTCATCTGCAAAGAGTGACAATTTAACTACTTCATTCCCAATTTGGATGCGTTTTATTTCTTTCTCTTGCCTGATTGCTCTGGCTAGGACTTCCAACACTATGTTGAAAAGCAGAGGTGATAGAGGACAGCCCTGTCGTGTTCCTGAAGGTAGAGCAAAGGGCTTCAGTTTTTCACCGTTAATTATGATAGTTGCTGAGTATTTGTCATATATGGTCTTTATTATATTGAGGTATTTTCCTTCTATAGCCATTTTATTAAGTATTTTAATCATAATGGATATTGTATCTTGTCAAATGCTTTTTCTGCATCAATTGATATAATCATATGATTTTTGTCATTTATTTTGCTTATGTGATGTATCATATTTGTTGATTTACATATGTTGAACCAAGTTTAAGTAAATTTCTATTAGCAATTCTTTGAAGTATTGATGCCATTGAATTTCATGTTTTTCTTTTTTGCCTTGTTTTTCTTGTAAGTTTATAGGTCTCTCTTTTTCCAGAAGAAAACAAAAATTTCTTCTCATGTTTTAAGGATAAATGAACCACCTATGGATAAATATAATACACACACACACACATGCACACACACACACACACACACATCTATGTATGTAAAGAAGTAATGTTGCTTATCCCTATGACTATTCCTCTTGTAGTTGAAATATCCCACACACATGTGAATGATGTATATATATATATACACATATATATATACACTTGTTTGTATATGTACATATACATGTAGAATATATATGTAGATCATATATGCACATATATCACATATAAACATATGATATGTATGTAGAGTATATATATTCGACATATGTACATATATTCTATACGCATTCCCAACAGGATCCATGTGAAGTAAATTATTATTCTTAGACCTTTGGTTTGTCTTGTGAATCTTCTACAGCTCTGTGGCCATCCAACATAGTATTTTTCTTTCCAAACTGTTTCGAAATGTTCACCAGTGTCACTCACAACAAATATGCATAAGCACTTCCTGAGAAGTTGCTTTTAAGTGTCAACTCACAACCTGGTCATCTCACAACCTGGACCATCTAGGTTTTGACCCCAGAAAAATTCCTATACTCTGATACCTTTAAAGACCTAGGAAAATATCCCCCCATCAGTCTAGGGACATAGGATGTACAGATCTCTATCTTTTCAAAAGCATAAGTTCATCCACTTATTATATCTGCCTCCAGGCAATATGTTGCCAGGCTGCTGAGACAGCATCCCAGGTTGTGGGGCTATTGTGGTGATCCTGGCATCCCAAGTCAGTGTCCTCTCACTCCAGAGGGACTACCAGCTCTGTCAAACAGGGTGAGAAGGAGAACGGTCAGTTCTGAGCTGTTTGCCTGGTGCTACTCCTCAGTCTGAAATGAAGGGCACAGGTGGGTAAGATTGGCATAAGATGGCTAAGATAACGTGGCCTCTGTATGTCCACCCTCCCATGGTCCCTCATGCCTCTTGACTCTGTAGCAAATGGATGCTAGCTCTCCAGAGTCCTAGTGTGACGGAAGAAGGTGACAGTGGTGACATGCCAGCAGTGTGGTCTTTTGGTTTCAAGTGCTCAGTGAGGCTTCTGTTCTTTGTCAGGACTCTGTCAAGGGCCCCTGAGGCTGCCACAGAGCCATCAGCAGCAGCATTAACATGCATCTACACTGCCTTACTCTCCCTCATTTATTCTCATCTCGGGGAGGATTCTGACTGGTTTTTCCCATTGGATCACTAAGCCTCAGCTTTGACATTACACTGGCCTCAGGTTTATATGAACACTATCCCTTTGTCATTGTAGATTTTTCAAAATCTTTTATTTGATTGCTTACAAGTTAGAACAAATCAACATCATCTACTTATGGTCTGCTTATGGCAGGAACTTTTTAAAAATTGCCTCTTTGAATAAAAGGAGCTAGTTGGGACTGTTTGAGGCAAATAGGAACGGACTGCAGCTGATTCAACTCCTCTGCCTCAGATGAGTGTGTGAGAGACGAGTGTGAGGTCTAGACTTCACCATCATCATCAGACACACTTGTCTCCACCACCATCATCATCACCAAACACACCAATTTGAAAGCACTGTTTGCACATGATAGGACTGCATGACCACAACACACAGCTTGGTGTTGCTGAGAACTGTCATGGGAGTCAGCCTGGACCTTGCCCTAATTCCAGCAAAATATGAGGTCAAGGTCAATGAACAATTTAGAGTACAAACTGAGGCTTTTCGATCCTTCTCTAAACATTCAAAATTGGAAAATGATAATATTTTGTAGCATTTAGTCAAATGGATAAAGGATGCTCTTGGCTCGAGGCCATCGGTCCAGGAACTTTAGAGACTCTGGGTCCCACATGGCTGCCTAGACTGAGGAAAGCCGTGTATCAGCACACGTATGGCACACTCGTGTCACAGCACTGCTGCCTGTCCATGGGCAAGTGCCGAGCCAAATGACTCATACTGATGAACCACATGGGTGCCTGCTGACAAAAATTCTAGGCCTATATAATATTTGAAATATCCCGTAAAGTAAAAAGTCCATTTAAATATTCAACAAAATGCTAAATTCAATTGATTGTCCCTTCATGAGTTCTAGTGGTTCAGTTGACCCTGAAGGCACATAGAGACTGGAGGGAAAGGAGGAATCTGTCACAGCGTATGTAAAAGTTTCATTACTACCAGATGTTTCTATACATGGACCCATTGTTTTCAAAGTATCAAGGAATTGGGTAGGAATATTTCTACTTAGTCTCCCTACAATGAGAAATCCCAGTCACATCCAAAAAGCAAATCAAATGGTCCACTGGACATGGTGGCATAGGAGGGAGACTTGGGGGAAAGCAGCTAGATAGGATTGTCTGGGAAGTTTCAGACTATAGCAGCACTTAATAATTACTTTAAATGGTCATAAAATAATAGACTGAAGCCACACCCTCTAAGAGAGTATTATATGAGGTTGTTTCTCAGGAGAAGTCTAATATACTTTCTTGTCCTTCAAGCTACAAATCTGGAGACACTTCCTCTGAAAAGTTTTCTGTTTTGCTTCCCCAGGATCGCCCTTCTCAAGAAAGCATCTTGTTCTCTCTTTTGTCACAGCCCTTCACGCATCATACGGCATCATGTGTTCCTTAAACACACAAAGATCTGGAACCACGTCTCAGGCACTTCTGAATCCACAGCATCTTGCAAGTACCCAATAAACTATCAAATGACATGATATAGAATATGAAATTTGGGGACTATTTCTGTTCTATTGTATGCACTTAATTCACTACAGATATGCTGGTAAGTTATAGACGGGATAGGCTGCCCCCAATTTACAAACATAGCTTTCCAAAGTTAATTTTATTAAGTCAGTTTTGGAGAACTTGGAAAGGATTTCTTGGAGAAACTTTTCTTTTCCCACCCAAGCTATAAAATTCAGCGTAACTGAGACTATAACCGCATAAGACTCATGTAACAAGCCTGAAATCTGGACCTGGGGGGCAGGAGTCTCATAAGGCAGAACTGAATGGAAAGGGTCTGTCTTCTCCCATCTCTGTACGGATAGCCCTTGGCAGTATTTTACAAAAAGGAATATTTGAGACTCTACCATTTATCCTAGAACAGTATTTTGCCTCATGCTAGGTCTATCCTATTTCCTAAAAGTGCTCCACTTTTAAAAATAGTCCCTTTAACGCCATTTATAACAGATTGTCTTACTGTACAGGATCTCAAGCTGGCATTCGGCACTGAATGAATCCCATAAAAGTGAATGCCTTATCTGTGAGTTTAATCCTGTAAACCATTTATTTTTAATTTTATTTTATTAAATTAACATTTGGGACAACATGGATGGAACCATTTTTTATTTTCTCAGATTTTGCCTGGTTTTCAGGAGCCACAGTTTCCCTCTGTTATTTCACTCTGACTTTTTGGAAGCAGGAACACCAGTACTGCCTTCAGTCTGGGCAGGAGTGACCACCTGTGTCACTCCTAGATCATTTATTTGTAAAGCGGGAATGTACAAGCCTGTACTCTGTGCTCAGGAAGGCTGACTAACATTCCCCTCCACCCCCAGGCACTGGAATGCCCACTTCTCTAAACCTTCACCAGGCAGCTCCTGCCACACCCGCCAATAGCCTGGGGGACCTGGGAGCCAATCTGGGGTGGGGAGGCTTGAGTTAATGACACACAACCGCCTGGCTGTGGTTACTGGCAGCTGTGCCAAGGGTGTACAGCTGGTCGTCTGTGTGTTGGAGATTCTGATGCCCCCTGCTATACCCTGGGTTGCCAGGGAGAGCAGTTCCAGTGGGTTTTAAAGAGAACACAATTTATCTTTTCTCAGAGGCATCCTTGTTCCTTTGCTTCTGGCAGGTCCGGCTCGGCTCAGGTTGTGGTTACGTAAGTGTCATATACTAAGCCATCTGTTTTCCCCAGGGGGCCGGCTGAATTACAAGCGAGTCTATAGGCAGTGTTTGGCGCTGTCGTAGCTTGGATTTTTACTTTAGATTTGAACTTCCAGAATATTCTGTGCTGTGTACATTTTCTTTCATGGGGCAAGCATTCCAGGTGTTTTCCCCCTTTCATTTTTGCCTAGAGTGTTTGTTTACCATAGAGTTGTATAATAAATACCATAGCCATCTGTTTAACTCTCTTAATCTCAAATGAAGATTGTTTTTGCCTTCTATTCAGCTATTTTCTCTACAGCTGCTAGAAGTTCTTCAAATTTATGCTTTTATTAAATATTTAAGCATGTATTTTCAGGGATGGAACATATTCTCTGCTCAGAGCTCCGCCAGAAGATTTATCTCTTCTACCAGTGGGGAGAGGAGTTTCTGAAAGGCTGTGAAGTGTCCCCAAGTAGCTAGCAGTAAATGGAGATATCTGAGGTTTTATGTGATTTGAAGCTTCAGACTGGCCCTTATTCCTAGAAGACCCTTGGGATACAGCACTATTACAGGGATATAAAATTCAGCACCACAGAATTAAAGTGAAATGAATAATGCATGCTGATTTAAAGTAAAATGTGCACCTCCTGAAAGAAAGTGGTAACATTTAAATTCTTGCAACCAAGACAAAAATATTTTATTCAGTGAACAGGGCTCCTGCAAATAAACTTTGCGAATGAGATCATCTTTTAACACTTGTGTAGAACGATTCGACCCTTCCAAGTGCTTTCTGAGCACCTGCCATGAGCTCAGCCTGGTGGTGGAGACGGGCTGCTTTCAGGAACAGCATAAAGAAGGGACCCTGCGACTTTGCTAGAACATTGAGGGCTGAAACCAGTCCTGTCAGGGCACCGCCGTTTCTCTTCTGAAAACACTGCCCTTTTCCTATCCACAATCTCCAGGGTAAAGGGTGCTATCATCTAAAAAGGAGACTAGAGCACAGAAGGAACACAGACGCTTTGAGGTCAAACAAGTAAGTGCCCCCTGAGAAACTTCCAAACTAAGGTGATATATAGCAAGAAAAAAAGATCTTAAACATAAAATAATTTATTTAGTCAACCGTAAATGCAACAATCAATAATATTATCTAAAGACAAATCAGAATAAGTGGCCATACTAATTCACTTTGCAGCCTTTCAGCTCCTACACCGGTCCACTTTCTTGTCACCTGAAGGTTTCCCTTCCTCCTGGTCTGAGCATTATAAGGCTTCTTACCCAGTGATGGGACATCAGTCCTCTAGTTACCACCCCAGATCTGACCTTGTGTTCCAAAAACAGTAAGCAGATACTTGCTTTGACTGCTACACTTGAATTTCCCAGGAAACAGCCTGTGACTTGAGACATATATCTTGCCTCTTAGCTTCACTCCCATAAATAGGTGCCTGTACTTGCTGCCAAACCTACCTCAAGCTGCCTCCCAGCCTACCTGTCTGTCGCTTCCCACCTGTCATTACGTTGTCTAAGTACCCTCTCTGCCTCCCTGCGGTCCTCTCCTCTCTTTTTTCACTGCAGGGTTTTTACCCCCCAGGCCTCCTCACACACAAATACAACTCAAACTAGACTTGTCAGATATTGTCTCTTTGTAAAATATGCAATCACTTACATTTGCACCTAATTCCATTTCTGTCACTGACTATTATATTATCATTTAAAAAAACTCAACTGTACTAAACGATGAAAGTCACAGTGAAAATTATAAATTAATATTGTTTAGAGTTCAAATACCTTCTGTCCCCCTGTTTGGCTTACTTCTTGGGTTTCAAAGTAGTTAGTTGCCACTTCCAGGAAGAACCTAAAAAGCCCTCCACCTAGATCAACACTGCTACTCTAAAGTGATGATTTCTCTTCCTGGAGTAGCCTCTGTTGCTCTAAGCTTCTTGCTCTTCTGTGTGACCACCTGCCTTTTAAAAAAAAAAAAAAATCTGAGCTAGTTTTGCGTACTCCATGCCTATGCTGACCAGCTTTTGATAACTTCAGTCTTGCAAATCTTTAAGTTTGATACTAGGTGAATGATTTCATAGCTTAGCATCTTTTGAAAAGACAAGAGTTATTTTTACGCACAACATATATTATGACAAATCTCACTCGTAGATCTATATAAACAAATAACTTTCCTCATAGTCCCTGATTACAGTCAACTTGAGGAGACAAGACTAGCACACATACATTGATTCTAGAACAATATAAGGGTGCTAAGCTAGGTGCTAAATCACATCATACTGTCCATCAGAAACCAAGAAGTACAGGGAAGTATGAAAAAAAAATGAAGGCAGTAAGTGACATGAACAGGTGGTCTTTGAGGACAAGAATTTATTAGGAGAAGAAGGGAGGGCGTGTAGGGAAAGGGAACAACCAAATAGAGGCAAAACAAAAAAAAGCAGAGATATATTTTGTGGAGGGGAGGAGAGGTCATTTAGGAGATTGGCTGACAAAGAAGCACAGTAAGAAGTGGTGGAGAATAAGTTTGAGTAAGTAGGGGGAGGTTTAGTTATGGCTGGTCTTAACAGCCAGACATCAAGACGTGAACTTTAGGTGCTAGGGCACAGGCATTAGGTGTTGAAAATGTTTACGAAAAACTGAGTCTAAAAATCTGAATTCAAGGCTTAGGAATGGCTGGGAAGTTATTTTATTGCAGTCATGTAAGATAATGAGGTATTTGTCTAATGATATTTTTTTCATTAATAAAAGATTAGGGAATAGTTTTTCCTTCTATAACTGTTCTTTACTGATATCACACTTAGAGTATAGATATGATTAGAATAAGTAAAATTTTAAAAAGATAAGTGGTCAGTTTACACAGGTAGAAACAAATGGTGTTTAACTTTATCCTCTGCCATTTTTTAAGTATTCCAGAGTCAGAAGCAGTTAAGGTAACGGCAGGTTAGAGTTACCACTTAGCTACATGGTACCACAAACCAGTGATTACAGGCATACCTCAGAGATATTGCGGGTTTGGTTCCAGACCACTGCAATCAAATGAATATCTCAATAAAGTGTGTCACATGAATTTCTTTGGTTTCCTAGCGCATATAAAACGTACATTTCTACATTTCTACATTTCTTAATGTACTGTAGTCTATTAAGTGGGCAATAGCATTATGCCTAAAAAAATGTACATACCTTAATTAAAAAATACTTTATTGTGAAAATAACCATCACGTGAGCTTTCAGGGAGTCTTGCTGGTAGAGGGTCTTGTCTCAATGTTGATGACAGTGCAATATCTGTAAAGTGCAATAAAGCGAGGCACAGCAAAGAGTGTTATGACTGTCTTAAAACCCAACTTCCTCCTCTTGACGTTCCCTCTCCTTGTATTTCCTCAGAGGTAGGGACCATAAACTGAGTATTGTGTGTCCACCTCAGCCTATCAATAGCCAATGTTTGGCTGGACCAGCCCTTCTTGTTCTTCTTATGATTACAAGATGCTCTTCAGCAATAACCATCAGGAATCTTTGGAAAAAAATCAGTTTATTATTTATAGGATCTGGAAATTATAGAGCGCACCTGGGGCCACACAGCTGAGGTCACAGGTGGAGAGAGAGAGAGAGAGAGAGAGAGAGAGAGAGAGAGAGAGAGAGAGAGAGAGAGAATATGGGTATGGGTTTCTGTTTTTATTGGGGTCAAGGGTGGGGGCCTAGGGTTTTCTGGGCCCATTCTTTCTTGGTGAGTTTAAAACAGAAGATTGGGAATTTAAAGTGGAAGAGAAAAAATAAGGGGTCTAAATGGTCAGTTGAAATCAATGAAGACCTCTAAAACAAAGTTGCCTCGGGGGGGCAGGTGGTCTGTTTCTTTACCTAGTGGTATGGCTGGCAATGTGCAGCAATTTTTAAAGTGGATGCTTCTTTGAAGTGAATGATTTGGTGATCAAAGCTTAAGTCAAGCATCTGCATTACAAAAAAGAAAAAAGAAAAAAACCCCAAAAAACCTGTCAGGGCTTACACTATAGTGAACCAGCCTCACAAAAGAGCTGAAAGAAGCAAAATGAAGTTGCACAATGGCTTAAGAAAAACCATTACCAAATACAATTCTTCATAATATGTAAAGAGATATGAAATCTTAAATATCCATTTTAAATATCCATTTAAAAATATTTTACCAAGATGTCATATGCATACTACTATGTTGGCAGCCGGTATTTATTTTTGAAAGATTTTCAAATTCTATTCTTGAAAAACAGTTTTCAGAATGGTATCCTGGCTCGTGGATTCTTAAAAATGGTGCAGTCTTCTTATATCATAGCTTTTGTCAGCAATAATATGATAGATATTTCAATGAAATTTTCATTGATTGTCAGAATGGAAGGACCAGTAGTTGAATAGATACATAGATGAAAAGTAGGCAGCCCATCTTGGATGATGAGGACAATGAAGAGTTCAATGATAATTAAGGAAATTGGGGAGAGGAATTATATTGTGAATAATGGATCGGTCTTACTGACACTAAATTAGCAGCAACATCAGGAGACCCAAGTGGACGTACTCAGGAGGCGAGCTCAGGACCACAGAATGACCAGTCTTGATTTGTGACCTGCTTCATGGAGCAGGTAAGCAATGTCAGAGGTGGCAGATTCTCCCGGAACGTCCCCAGTTAGATTGAGCAGTCATTAAGGAAGGAAATCAGTGACCTGAGATAGGCCAGTGCAAAAACCTTTGGAGCTTTCATAATGTTAGCAGAGTGGAATGTGAAAGTGTAGAAGAATCCAAGGATATGAAGCTTGGGGATCGGTATTTTCAAACCAGGGAGGGAAATGAGTAGCAAGAAGGGTTTTGGTTAGCCTGCCTTAAAGAGTCCCTGTCAATGTGTTTGTGTAAGGAGACAAGGACAGAAATCTGAAGACTGAAGGACACTTGACCTGATGAAGAGTAGATGTTAGATTGACTATCAACATGAGGAGATTGAGGTTTATGTACGTTTAAAATAAGAAATGCAGAATTTGTGAATTTATGTGTGGCTTTATGCTTAGGTAGGTTTGGGACTTGTAATTTGGAGGTGACTCCTATCCATTCAAGAAATAATTTAAATTTATTGGAGTAACACTTGTTAGTAAAATTACGTAGGGTTCAAGTGTCCAAACTATAATACATCATCTATATGTCACATTGTGTATTAATAAAAAATAGATTAATTAATTCAGAATTAAATTTTAAAAAGAAATCATTTGAAGGTTTGGGATTTAGCCCATCTATTCCAGAAAAGTAAGAAATGCCTATGATTGATTTAAATATTTTAAATTACAGGAATCCAAACATGTGGTTTAGTAGCTATGGTACAGAGGAGGAAACCCAAGAATTAAGACCCTAGTGTTTGAATGGAGGAAAGCCAGTTCCTGGCAGAATAGCAGACTGCAGCACTGCGTCAGAGAACTTACCTTCTAATATCCTCTCTCTAAAACTAATTTGCTCAAAAGAGAACAGCTATTAAGAGTGGGACCTAAACCCAGATGATGTGATTCTGAAACATCAAGAGCAGTGATTGGTCCCTTGCTTCCCCTTTGCTTCCATCTGTAGATCACATTGAGCAATCTGCCCCTGAACTAGTTTGTCATTGTTTGAACCCCTTTTAAAGCAGAAACTTGAGGTACTTAATATTCCCTTCCTATATCTGTTTATGTCACTCTTTATTAAATTAATAATTGACTTTTTCTTAGAAATAATGCTAATGCAGACAGAAAAATAAATGGGCTTTATGCCCAGTGACTGGGAAGAAAATAAAAATGGGAAATAGCATTAGCAGTGGTACATTAGCAAGCCCAGGCATCCTCAGGTAGATTACATGAAATACCATAGAGTTGGCCTCATCTTTTTCTTACCTTACACATGCCTGGATTCCTATCAGGGTATGTATCTACAAGTGACTAATGAACTTGGCTTCCAGCGAGAGGTATATGTTTCATGCTATGTTCTGGGAAGGTATAGGTAAAGGAACAGGCCTTTGGTGCAGGTAACGTGTCAGTACTTGTCCTAGTCGGAAACAGACTTCACTCAAAGAGGCTATTAAAGTGAGTTTTATAAAGGAATTGGTAGGATTAAGGAAACACAAAAAGGTAGTAAACACGGTGGCATGATATCACCACCCCTCGGTCTGAGGGACAAAGAAAAGCGAAAGTTAACAGAAGCTAAAGAAGGGACAGTAGTTAGTTATGAAGGAGGTCTGAGGAATAGGAGCTGTAGTCTTCAGTAAACAAACCAACAGGAAAGGAAAGGAAACCTTCAAGCAACCCTCGTGATGACTCAGCAGTGCCGGGGCCAAAGAAACATAACCATCCTGATCTTGTTTTCCTCCCGCCCTCTGATCTCCTGCCAGTGCCTCCCTTGGCAGACGACAAGACAGCCTCTGATGCAGACATGGGGACCCATCTCCCAGGGCACTGAGAACAGGTGAGGGGAGTGGATCTGAGATGCAAACAGGACGTGCCCACTACAGATGATGACTGTCCGTGACGTTAAGGGAAAGTCATTGTTTTGTGGACCAATGCTGGTTATACCTGATTGACAAATATTTGATCATTATTCCCGAAATTAAAGGCTCTTGGGAGCAGAGCATCTGTTAATAATAACACCCTCAGAATCTGAAGAGTGAACTTCACTGTCCAAATCTCGAGTCTGGGCTGTGACCATTCGAATCCATGTTTGTGTGTTAAGGACCTGGGCCAAGGCTGATAGGGGACTCCGAAGGGAAACCAGCATGAAGTCACTGGCTTGCTCTTTCCTAGGGAAACTACCATGAGGGTGACATAGATGAAATCAGTGAAGAAGGGAGCTTAGTTCCTGGTGAAGCTTCTTTGAGGTACTGGAAACAAGAGCGAGCTCAAACTTTTTTTTCACAAATGAGCTGGCGCCATTTCTTTAAAACCAATTAAAAGTACCTCAGAATGAAAATGATTGTGAACAGTGCTTTTCTCATTTCAAATTAGGGGTTGAGGTTCATTTGTGAAAAATCAATGTAACCACATTTATCCTTGGCCTCGTACTGAAAAAAAGAGTTACAGTAAAAATGATTTGAGTCTTTTGAAGCTGTGGGTAACATGAGTGACACCGACTGGATGGAAATTTCAGGTTAAGTGCATGAAATGGCGATTCAATAATGATGTGGAATTTTTCTGAGGGGGAAAGTGCATTTAATCTAAAGACACATAGGTAATTTATGTGTTCCAGTAAGTGATGTGACCCTGAAGTTTTCACGGGGTGGGCTCATTTTCACAGTGCAGCACATTTTCAGCCGTGAACGCAGAGGAGTCAGGCCAGCGCTGATGACAGCAGGCCTTGCAAAACCAGCCCCAGCTGAGCACCCCCCTTCTGTTTTCCTCCTCTCAAGAAAGGGCTTCAAGCGTTCATTTGAAATGTCTCTTAATGTGTTTTCCATTGATGGCAGCAACTGAGAAAAGTTTTCAGCACGAAAAGTCGAGTTAAGTGAAACCAGTTTTGTGCACAGCAAGCATACAAATTGGCTATTTCTTAAAAATCAAAACTTAACCATATGCTTTGTATTCAGAAGTGGGATTACCTACTAAAAGGCTGCATTATCCTTAAATCACTGTGTGTGTGCATTGTGTGTGCATGTGAATGGGTGTGTACGTGCATGGGTGGGAATGTACGTAGGTGTACGCATGCATGTGGGTGGGTGTGTATGTGTGTGAGTGGGTATGTATGTACATGTTTGGGGCTGTTTTCTCAGGACCCTGCCTCACCAATGACCCTCACATAGGAAGAGTGGGTGGGTGACAGTTACACAGAGTCCTCTACAATCCCTCGCAGAGATCACCTCTTAAGTACAATGGACACAGGGTCACTCTCAATATTCTCTGAAGGAATATGTCCAGAGCCCCATAAAGCATAGAGAAGATTTTCAACAGTTTCTTTAATAAATAATACTTGAATAAATATGTTCTTTTAAAATAATAACACAAGGTTGAATAGGATTCCTTGAAGTGTAAGTAATTCACCATTAGGTACTGTGCATGCACGAGGAAAATGTTCTAGACTAGCTATGAATACAAGAAAAGGACCCCCCCCACACACACACATACACAGATACACACACCTCTCCAGTAGTTAAGCAGTTGGCTGAATTCAACAGTAGCTGTAGAAGTGAGGGCTTCATTGTCTTCCATCTCAGGCAGAGGTACTCACAATATGAAAGTTTCAGTTTTTGGTTTGTTTGTTTGTTGATTTTGTTTTGTTTTTCTTTTATTCTTAGCAGTGTGTGCGTACATGTGGCATGTACCCTGGTGTTCTCACTTGGGTTGAAGCCCAAAAGTGTGTGACTGTCCTCAGCGAGCCTTGGCTCTAGCAAGAGGTGAACACATTGCCGTCCTCCCCTACATGCCTGACAATGTGCTTTATTTCAGGTGCCAACAGTAAGGCATATAAAAGGGATCCCAAGCAGATGCTGAAGGGGCCATTTGTAACCCTTGCACTGTTGCCAACATTGAGTGAAAAGTGGCATGCCATGAGACCCCCATCATAATTCGACCTTGCTTTAGGGAGGCCACTTACCTCTCAGCGCTCACAGTCTCTGGGAACCACAATATATTTTCCTTAAAATGCAGGTGTGTCCTTTGCTCACGTTCCTACACATGTTATAGATAAGTGAATTACTGTATAACCTTTCCCAGACCTGTTGTTGAACCTTGAGGCAGGAACATGTGCTCCAAGGTCTTTGTATCTCAGTAATGTTTCCAATTATCCAATAACATTTCGCAGATATTGCGTCAATGTTAGGAGTCTGTTTGGGGCCGTGCCTTATTTGGGTACTGCTCTGGGAACCTCCAGTCTGACCCACACTAAGCAATTAGAGCTGGCTGGTCAGAATAAGGATGGCAGCAGCCTGTGACCATCTGAGGTTTTGCTCCCCTTTGAGTAGGAAAGCCCACCAGCTGGGACTCAGGTCAGGCTTACGGTGGGGAAAGAATGAAACTTGAGTGGGCAACCCCTTCCTTTTCTCACATTTGTTCCAGTATGTCTGGTCACATGTGTTCTCTGGACCTTTAGAGAAGTGGTAGTGGGGAAGGATGGGAATGGTGGGAAGAAGAGAGTGGAAACAGCTGCAAACAGAAGGATCACAGTCTTCACTGAACTGCTGGGTGACACAGAAGTGTTCATCTGGTTGCCATGGGCATCAGAGGGGCCTGGCTGAAGACAAAGCCATAGACTACTTAGTAGAAAATTTCTGTACACTAGCCCCTCCACCTACAAATCTTGGAAAACTTTCTTCGTAGTCATAGCTAAATCCCACTAAATTTGTGGGATACTCTCTAGTTAGAATCCTGTCATATTCTATCATTAGCAATACTTTAAAATAAAAAATAAATAATAAAAGGTTTTGACAAGAATTCTTAAAGCATTACAGCTGTGAATTCTTAAGAATGGTTATACTATGGCTGGATTCAGACAGAAATTTTTATTTTTTAATCAGATCAGGAAGTACAAAATGGGCTGACCCTCCTGTGGCTTCCATAGCACCTTAGATTCTTCTACCACTTATCACATTGAGTGTAGTGATTTCTGAATGTCATGCAGGGTGTCATGCGGGGTGTCTGGTCCCGCTCCCCTCATGAGAACGCAGAACATGGTGAGGCCAAAAAGGAACACCCACGGAGCCATAGATAGGGGAGTCACACCACTATAGTCTTGCTGGCGGCTGGGTTGGAGACACAGGAAGCAGGAGCCACATGATCCGCAATCTGCCGTCCACTTCTCTGCAATCCGCAACCCGCAACCCACCGTGCTAACTGCAATCCGCTCTTGCTAGTTCAGCCACCATCTTCTTGCTAGCTCCTCATTTGCTGCTAGCATAGCCACCACAGTTATATTAGTGGCCAATGGTTCACTGTACAGCTGACAGCCAACTAGCCACAGCTGATGGCTATCCAATCACAGTTGATGGCCATTTACTACCTGAGCCAGTATCTTTCCACATGAGGCAGTTTCCAGGCACTGCCTGGAAACTGCACTTCTGGCTCTGTCCCCACACTGAATTTTTCAACTCACAGTATGCATTAAAAAGTTAAAATATTTGCTTCAGTCATTAGGCTAATTGGATAAAGTTGCTTACAGCTAGAGGCAATTGGTCAGGGCTCCAGCCATCCAGGGCCCAACTGGTCTCCCTGGTTCTAAGGTTATTGAGTTGAACTCTTCGTAGGTTTTAGGAACGTCTCCACTGTCTACAGAGAGAGCAATGAAAGGCTGGCCATTTTTTGTCTTTTTGAAGACTCAGTACGGTGTTAAACACTGACAGGCGAACCGTGCAAACAGATTCAAAGTGTCGTGAAGAGACCTGAACTGATATGACACCTTGATCCCATTCTGGTGAGTTTTGTTTACACTGTGATTGCCATCCTGCCACATCTGATTTACCTTTTATGCTGGCTGCTGTGTGCATGCTGCTTTGGGCACTCAGCTGTCACTGCAATTCCTTGACCAGCCTGATGTCTCCCTGTATCTTGATGTTTCAAGACACAACAAAAACACATAACACCTTTTCTTACCTACATTCCAATCACCCCTGATTCTAAAGGCCTCGTCTGATATTCTGCCTTGTATCGGCGAGAGCATGATGTACAGAAATGGTAATAAAGTACAGTGCATTCCAACCATCCAACTTGAATGTGAAGATCCCAGACTTTTATTCTTTATCAGTCAGGGTAGGCATAATACCAAAGTTTATCTGTCACTAAAGTGCATGTCCATTGTGATCTGGCAAGAGGGTGCTCCTCATCATAGGTACTAAGGTACCCAGGACGATGACAGCCCCATGTCACCACATACTTCCACAATGCAGAGGTGGGGGAAAGAGAGAGTGCCAAACCACATGCTGGTACGGAAAGCTTCCAACCAAATAACAGGCATATTTCTTCTGCTCAGATTTCACTGACTAAACAACTCACATGTGTATAACTGAGCTCCTTTGCGGGCAGGGACACCAAATCCTTGTGGACAGTGATATAGTTTACCATTGGCGTATGGCTTTATTAGCAGAAAGAAGGCATTCATTCATTAATTCATTCATTCAACAAACACTTTTGAGCACCTAGTTTGTGTCAGGACTATTTGAGGCTCTTGCAATACATCCAAGAACAAAACATACAAAGATCCCTTTCTTGATGGAGTTTATATTTTAGTGGGAAGATAAAGATAATACACAAACATAATGTATAAGTAAAATATATTGTTTGTTAGGAGATGGTAAGTGCTACAGAAAAGAATAAGGTTGGAGGTGCCTGGGGGAGGGGTGTAGCATGTGACTGGAAGTGCCAGAGAACGAAGAATGGCAATTTTTAATAAATAGAGCTGTCAGGGAAGGACCCACTGAATAAATAAGACTTGAGCAAAGACTTGAAGTAGGTCAGGAGTTACCTAAGTGTATACCTGATCATATAGGGCCTCCTAAGTTATTATTTTGAGTGAGTTAGGAAACCATTGATGGGCTTTGAGCAGAGGAGTGACATAATTAATGTGACTTCCATTTTAAAAGTAATGTTTCTGTTGAGCGTAGACAATAGAGCGCAGGATGAAGGGAAGGAGACACTTTGGAAAGCTATTTCAGGAATCCAGGTGAGATGTGATGGTGGCTCAGACAAGGGTGACAGCATTGGCGGCAGTGGGAGGGAGGGAGTCAGTCTGGATGTTTTCTGAATGTGGGGCCAACAGATTTTGGGAAGAACTAAATGTGAGATGTGTGGAAAAATTTTTGGCCAAGGAAGAGGATTGCTGAGATAGATCAGAATTCAGAGTGGGATCATGGTGCAAGATAAATAATTCAGTTTTGTATGTGCTAAGTTTGAGATGTCTATTAGACGTCATGTGGAGATATTGATTAGGGAGTTGAATATATAAATCTGGAGTTCAGCAGACAGATTGGAGTTAGAGACATAAATTTAGGAGTTGCCAAATAGTAGATGGTATTTAAAGCCATGGGATTAGATGGACATAAGTATAGATAATAAAGAGAAGAAAATCCAGGACCGAATCCTGGAACACTCCAAAATTTAAGGGCTTTATTGAGTTTTCCAGGCCCAGTGTAAAACCATCATAGTGTTACTTTTTTTTTTTCAGGTATCTTATACTTGTATTCTATAGGAAAATGACTGTTCAATTAAATGGACTTTTTGAATGAAAAGTGTTTATTTCCTGCCATCACATGGAAATTAAGCTTTACATCAATTCAAAAATTTTGAAATGAGATCTGTGACTAGGTGCTGAGGATACAAAGGTGAACAAAAGAGTCCTTACTTTAGTCTGCCCTATAAAGGGTATATTTATGTCTGTGACAGGGGAACAGAGAAGAAACCTGCCCCTCCTACCCTACCCTGTTACAGTCTCACTCAGCGAGGCCATCATCTGCTCATTGGTGGAGAGAGAAACCAGGGCTTTCTCCTCTATACTTGCCTGTCTCTTACCCCAACATCTGCTGTGGCCAAATTCTGTCAAGTCCACCTTTAAAACAGCTCTTGAATCCATGCACTTTTTTCCATTTTCAATGGGGCAATCAGAGCTGTCTTTCAAAAAACTGGAAGGAAGGAAGGAAGGAAGGAAGGAAGGAAGGAAGGAAGGAAGGAAGGGAGGGAGGGAGGGAGGGAGGGAGGGAGGGAGGGAGGGAGGGAAGGAAGGAGGGAAGGAAGGAGGGAAGGAGGGAGGAAAGGAGAGAGGGGAAAGAAAGAAAGGAAAGAGAGAGAGAGAGAGAGAGAGAGAGAGAGAGAGAGAGAGAGAGAGAGAGACAGAAGGGAGAAAAGGAGGGAGGATAGGAGGGAGAAGAGGGAGGGAAGAAAGAAAGATGCTTGGAACCCACCAGTCACTTCCTGCTGGTCTTGGGATAGACTGGCTTTTATTGCCTGCTTGCTGCCTTTTCAATGTCTCCTCCCTCCCCTTCACCCATCATGGCTAACACTTTCATATGGTCTCACTCCTAAGTACCCTTCAGGTCTCTGCTTAAATGTCAAGTCTCTGGCTCCATCCTTATACTCCCACCAGACTGGGACAAGCGCCCCTGATACTTGCTTCCATCATTCCCTTTACTGCTGTTATCATTATAAGCAGGATATCTTGTTATATTTGGACTCAGGTTGTGTTATTCATCTATACATACGCCCAGAGGGCAGCATTCTGTGAGATGTTCAACCAAAAGTTACTAAGAATATGAATAATAAATGACAAAAAGGACACTAAAGCTATATTTCCTCTGTATCGAGTACTTGCTTTTTAATAGGGATGAAATCTTTCATTTCAGAAGCAAAGCTATGATTGGTACTGGGACGAAGTTTGAAAATGCCAGGGGGGAACATCGTGGAGAAAATCCTGAGCTGTCCAAAATGTTTGGACCTGGGAAGGAAATAACAATTCCCTGTGTCCTGCTTCCTTTAAAACATGGGCTGAAGAGGGAGGTGAGAGGAGCCCAGCATAAGAAGTCCTACGTATTCCCTGACCACTCCCCTCTTCCTTCTCCTGTCTGCCTTAGCATTTGATAAAGAAGGAAATGTTCTTTCTTTCTTGAATTCATGTAAATTTATTTGGAATTACCTCATTCTGAAAGATGTTTCTATCTGTCTGTTTTTAATTTGCTGGAAATTTCAGAGAAGATGATTTATGGGCATGTCAAAGAAGTCATATGTGAAGTAAGTTAAATATCAGAATTATTTTTCCTGATAAATATTTCAAATATGAAACAATATATTTGTCTTTAGGGTTTTCAGAGGCTTTAGTGGGAGCTATACAGGACTATGCAATACCTGCCACAGCACTCTGAATACTCAAGTGTTCTCATGAAGTGACGACCCAGTATTTCAGCCTTTCTTTCTCTTTCCTTCCTCTCTTCTTCTCTTTCTCTCTTTCTCCTCTCCAGCTGTGAATATATACAGATTCACGGACAAGCAAATGGTTTAGCCAGTTGGTCAAGAAAGATGGAAAGATGAGGGTTAAGGAGGTTTGAGTCAAAGAGCTGTATATGGATTTGTGGGAGTAGGAAGGAAGTGTGAAGATCATTTTATTCCACGGTAATGGCCACCAGAGAGCATGTACTACAAAATAACATCTATCAAAAAACCATCAAATAGATAGGACAGAATAACTTGGCCAGTCGACATCAGCCAACCTCTGCCTTCAGATGCCAGGGCTCAAACAATGGTGCACAATGGTGCACTGGTGGGGCAGGAATGGAGGCTACACATGGGTCCAACAACATGTTGGACAACATGTGCTTCCACTCTCAGTGCTGATCCTACCCCTGGTACTGACAAATAGCCAACCTACCAGCAACAGAGACCCCTCATGTTAACTCCTCATCCACACCCTGGGGATGGAGTTAGACCGTGAGGCAATCAGCCGGTTGGCAGAAACTTGACTATGTTAGACATCTTCCACCATGGAAAGGGTAGTGATGAATTTTGATGGGAATTGATGCATATTTCTGGTTTGAGTTTACCTTTCCTGCTGGCAGGGACTCAGCTGGCACAACTATCTGAAGGCTTGGGAGTGGCTGATCCAATAACATGGCATCTGACATAGCATTCCATGAAAACGAGTCACTCACTTCACAGGAAAGGAAGAGCAAGGGTGGGCAAGTGACCATGGACGCCATGGGTCCTACACATACTGCATCATTCAGCAGGTGCTGGATGCCACACTAACAGAGTGATGGAAAGGCCTATTGAAGGCATAGATGATGTGTGAGCACAGGGACATTACTATGCAAGAATGAAGCACTGTCTTCCCCGATGTAACATACATACTAAATAAATAGCCATTATATGTTGTTATGTTCCCAACAGATGAAATATGCATCTGGGAACCATGGGGTAGAAGCAGTAATAGTGTTGTTTACCATCAATACAATAGACCCACTTGGGGCATATGTGCTTAAGCTCTGTGGGTTTAAGGTCCTGGTGCCCAAAGGACATTACAACAAGCATGCAGTTGAACGTTAAGGTAAGGCTGCCACCTGAAAGCATCGGGTTCCTATGCCAAGGAACTAGCAGTCAAGAAGAGAAATCTCCATCCTATCAGGGTAATCAACCCTAATCTTCAGAAGTAGATGAGACTGTTTCATACAATGGGAGTACAAAGGAATATGTTTGGCACCCAGCTAATTTGCTTGGGTGTCCCCTAGAATTCCCTTTCCCAATTTTGATAGTAAATGGACAAATGCAACAACATCAGACTGGTAAAGTCATGGTGATGAGGTTCTTGGACACTTCAGGAATGAGAATTTAGGTCACCGCACCAGCTTACTAGACCAACAGAAATTCTGACCGAGAGAGGGCAATCTAGAATGTAAAGGAGGAAGACAATAAGTGACAGTTCACTTGAAAACAACTGGACTAAAGCTTTATTACCCATTAGCTTTCTTATAAGTTTTATGAGGAAAAGAGCCCAACTGTTTTCATGGAGGTGCTTTCTCAATAACATGTAGGAAGAAGTGACCCAAGAAGCACAAAGGGTGAGCTGTCATGGATGCTGCATTATATTGTTCAAATGTCCGTCAGGGAAGAGCTTATTCCCGGTAGGCTGAAGACAATCACCTCATCCAACTTCATGCTCCTCTGTTGGAGCAGCCTTCATCCAATAGCTTGTCAGCACAGAGGTATAAAGTCTTACCCCCTTGCTTCAAACAGGCAGCTCTGAAGGTCCATCACAACTTCAGAGACCCTAGTTGCTTTGGGCGGGCCCAACCTCTTCCTCTGCCCTTTCCTACTTCCTGTCCTCTCAACCTACAGGTGCGCTCCCTAATAAACTTCATGCCCACACATCTCCATCTTGGAGCCTGCTTCCCAGGAACCAAATATGGGACTGGTTAATTTACGAAGAGAGAGGAAAGTTTAGAAAAGCAAAAGGGTTGCTGTTACCACTTCCAGGCCTGAAGGGACACGAAGAGGAAACTGGAACAAGAGTTAGGTAGAAAAAAACAACACAACAGGTTTCAGGGATTCTAGAAGAAGCACAAGGCCAAACCCTAATACCCCCCACCTCATCTCCTTCCCACCCTTTGATGTCCTGCTGGTGTCTCCCATTGGTAGAACCAAACTGGAAGCCAACAGATTCCTTTGTTCATTCCATACAGGTCAGCCTCCTAAGGTAGAGAGTGAGTGGTGTGGAAAAGGTTAGAGAGCAGGGTTCGGAGGGGCAAATGAAAGTTACATCATAGACCACCTGGCTATGCAGAAGATTTCTTTCTTTCTTTCTTTCTTTCTTTCTTTCTTTCTTTCTTTCTTTCTTTCTTTCTTTCTTTCTTTCTTTCTTTTTTCCTTCTTTCCCTCCCTCCCTCCCTCTCTCCCTCCCTCCCTCCCTCCCTCCCTCCCTCCCTCCCTCCCTCCCTCCCTCCCTCCCTCTTTCTTTCTTTCTTTCTTTCTTTCTTTCTTTCTTTCTTTCTTTCTTTCTTTCTTCCTTTTTTCCTTTTTTAGGAAGGGAATTAAATTATACTTCCTCCCTGGAGGTGAGGCATGCCTTCTAATTTGAGTTATCTGTGTCATTTAGTTAACATACAAATACAATGAGATCAAAGGAAATATTTATTTGAATATGCAGGACAAATAATTAGATCTTAGACAAAGCCAGCTCTTTAAAAAAGATTTTTTCTGTTATTGATATTACTGTTCCTATAAGAACCAGATGACAATTGTCATTGTAACCTAAATTGAGCTATAAACCAGTAAAATCTAATCTTTAAACCAAAAAAAAAAAAAAGATTTTATGCAACTGCATTTATAAGAAAAATCAATATCAAAAACTGTTACCTAGATTGGGAAATGATGTTCCTGTGAATTCCTACAAGGAGCTGGTGTAAGCCCCCACCTCATTTCCAGGCCTTTCTCAGTTTGTATTCCAAATGTCCTGCCACAGTTCTTGTCTTAGCAAGACTCATTCTTTCTCCAGGAAAGGACCGATCTTCATGCAAGACATTTAAACCACTTTTAGTGGCTGAGGATTGAGTTATGTTCCCAAACACAAGAAAGTTTAGATAGACTAAGTCACATGCTCATCAGATATAAAAGAAGGCAGGATTTGAACTCACAACTGTCCTATTCATAGGCAATTTATTTTAACCAGCCACACATTGTTACTTCTTCAACGTACCACTGGTTAACATATGTAGACCACAGGGAAGTCATCACTTCATGCAATGTTGTCTGTAGAGGTCAAATAGCAATTTGATTCTGGGCTCTGGATTCTGGTTTCCTTTGGAGCAGCTGCAGTGTTCTTAGGATGTAATCACTTCTCTTTAGTATAGAAAACAATTCTGGATTTCTCAGGGGTTGGAGACATGAGATTTTATTCCAGTCAGGGGAGTAAAGACAATCTCTTGTTTGGGCTGATGTGTCAGCATCAGGAGATACATGAGCTGTAAAGACAAGCAGATGTGGCTGTAAAAGCTAGGTTGGCATTAGAATATGTCCCTCAGTCTTCTAAGAGAATGGCTTTTCTGGTTGGGAACCTGAACATGGTAAAAAAATTCTGTAATCCTTTGATCTAGGTGAGAGGTTGCAAACTGAAAGCCAGGGACTTTGCAGATGAGTCTTTCTTGGTCTTCAATGTGCTTTCTAAAATATTTGACTACTTTTAGGACGTATGCCTTTGAGATGGAAACTGATCTCTACACTTGGCCCTAGTCCTCACCGTCCCCCAATACTTTATACTGGCTCTGCAGTACTCACTTATGATCTGCAGACACTTCAGTTCACGACACCAGTATAAGTCTAATAATTTCTTAAGATGTTCTGAGTTTCATGATCTGATAGTTCTCGTGCTTAATGACCAAATAATCCAAATGCAAAAGCTCTGTCATTTTCTTTCCCTTTTTAAACAACAAGAAGTCATGGCTGTCGTCTGTATTATACTATATTCATACGGGTTAATGATATTGTAGGAAATATTGAGGAGGAAAAAACTCGTTCTGTGATTTAAATAGAGTGCAAATTTTAAAGGTTTAAAAGGTTTTTTATATTTACCCTCAGAGAACACCTACTTCTTTGCCTGAGTGGTGCTATATGCCAGTCAAACTGAAGGATGTAGATGTGAAGATAATATTTAATTCATTTCTCTCATTTCCATGTCTTTGGGGCTTTTGTGCTCACACTTAGCTGTGATGCCAGCAAACACCAACTTTGAAGATTCCAAAGGTTTTCTTTGTTCTTTTTCTGTCTCGCTCTTCAAAAACATCTCTCTTCCTTTTGCACATTTAGAAAGTAAACCTGAAGCTAACACTTCAAATTTCTTTTAGTAAGGGCTGTTTCTTTGCTAATAATATGGCTGGCCTTAGCGAAGCCCCAGAGCTTGCCAGCTATCTCCCTCGTTGGATTCAAGGTAGGAGGGGGAAAGATGAAGCAAACTGGTGATTGATGAGATCTGTGGGTATGGCAGAAAATATTTCCAATTTTAATTTATTAGGCTCATATTGACAAAGAAACCATAAACTCTTAAAAGCTTACTTCATTCACATAGTTTTTGGCCAACGAAAAGTTTCATTGTTGCCAAGTAAAAATGCTTCCTTTATTTCTCACTTCTGCTGACACACAAAATTTTTTTTGGAAAGACTTAATTAGAATCAGAAAGCAGCTGATCCAGCCAGAATTGTTGATGGAGACAAGGTGTTTGGTAGCTGGATCCTGCTTTATTCTTTTTTTTTGCCTTTAAAAAAAAGAAAAGTTTCCTTGGTTTTACTCGACACAGGAGTGGAGAGTCTCAGTCCTTTGGCACCAGAGAGCTTCTCTCACACTGGAGTCCTTTCACTATTAGGCAAAAGGCAAACTAGGGCTGCATATACTATTCCTCCCAATATGGATGCCACTGACCTTGGAGGATTCAAAAGAATAAATGTTGCTTTATGATTCTTGGAATAGCTGCTGCAGTGAAAAAAAATGATTTAAATTCCTGAAGTCTTTAGAAAAACGATGTTTGGCATCTGTTCACCTTTAGAATTGTATCCAGAAATGAAAGAGTTAAAGATGTTGAGAAAATAGATACCTTCTATAATTGTGGATATGGGGAAGAAATGGGTGTACCAATCTGATGATTGCCAACTCTTGCCTTTCTGTTTACTTCCCTCTTATGTAATCTTTTTTCATGGTGCTTTTGTTGTTGTTAACATTTAATAAGGGCCAAAAACAGGTTAAGGCCTCAGTGGTACATAGAATGAGCAAAGTCCTTTCTCTGAGGTCTCATGTCAAGATGTAAAGGGGATAGAAAAATAAAAGTTTAAAATAGGAGATATAACCGTAGAATTATAAAACAATTCCCACCAGCCATTCTCAAATCAACACAAAATACCAGCCCCCGATATAAAAAATAAAATGCAACCCACAATGAGGCTTATTAATTGATAGTCAGACCATATATACTAGAATATGTTAAAAAAATATTTTTTCAATGAACATATATTCATGAATTTGTTTCTTGATCCCCTCATTCAAAAAATATTTATTGTGCTATTCCTAAGTCTTAGAAAGGGTTCTTTGTAGTATGAAAATGTGTTTCCATAATATTCATAACCTAAAGGAATTTCTGAGCTTGTAAGAAAGATACAGACAAAATATGCACAAGATCTCTGTTGACTAGATAACATGCCACACTTAACAATAGGAAGTCAGTGACTCTTCCCACCCACGTGCCACCTATTTCTCTCCATCCTGAAACCTTAGTTCGGATGACATCATGTCCTCACTGTTCTCCTAATTGCAGTCTTCTCTTTCATTCTTTTCTTTCTTGTTTTTCAGTTTAGCAACTGGTGGTCTTTTCTCATTTGGAAAAGGCCAGAGGGTATGCAGGACTTGGTCACCAGAAGGAAATTAAGAATGCTCTCAGAAAAAGAAATTCACAGGTAAGGCAAGCAAGTGAAAGGCATACAGTACGTTTGAGGAAATGAAAAATGTTCCTGCGCCTGGGTGTTGCTGGGTTATGAAGAAGAGGAGGTAGTGAGAGGTGAGGCAGGAGATGCAGGCAAGGGCTTGCAGGTTATGTGAAGGAGCTCATGCTTTCTTTAATATGAGACTAGTTGAAGGTGTGGAAGGGTTTCGAGAGGTGCATGGCATATTTTCACACTTCCTACTTTGCACCTGTTTGTGCCCATAGGACATTTATTTCTCCCTTAATAGCATTCTATTGTGATTTCCTTTCCAGGTCTGCAAATGAAAATCAGATTTCAGGGTCCAGAGATATGGCATATTGAGTTAATATAGATAGATATCTTTCCTTTTAGATACACTTGTCTGTGCTGGATAAAATATTTAAAAGCAAATTATAATACGATAAAATTCACTCATAGGGAAAAAAGGAACTCTCAAGTGCCAGGAGGAAAGTGAGATTTTAAAATCAAAGCAGTGTCTAAGTTGATGTCAGGGGGCATCTAACCCAGATAAAAGCTGTAAAGGCTAAAAACTAAAATTGTGATGTTCTTACAGGAAATCCCAAGCCAGGACTGTATTCGTTTCTTAGCGTGTCATAACAAAGGACCACAAATTAGACATCTTAAAACAACAGAAATTTATTCTGTCGCAGTTCTGGAGACCAGAAGCCCCAAATTAAAGTGTTGGCAGTGTTGATTCCTTCTGGAAGCTCTGAGAGAGAATCTGTTCCATGTCTCTCTCTTAGTGGTGTCTGGAAGCTGTTTTAGCTGCATTACTCCAATCCCTGTCTCCATTGCATGGGCCTTCTCTCCTGTGTCTCTCTACCAAAATCTCCCTCCCCTGTCTCTTATAAAGACACTCGGCATTGGATTTAAGGTGCACCTCATCTTAACTTTACTATACTTACAAAAACCCTCTTTCCAAATTAGGTCACATTCATAGGTAATGGGGGTTATGACTTGAACATATAATTTTGGGGGACAGAATTCAACCCACTACAAGGACATAAATATAAAATTTTGTCCCTGAGTAGTGAATTACCTATAATGCTACATCAAAGCAAATAAAAATCTCTCACTAGAACAGTTTCTTCAAATCAAGGCAAATGGGATTCCAACAAAAATACACCCCCCCAAACACACACACACCTGAAGATTAACTCATAGTAAAAAAATTACAGAGGACACAAGGAAGAAGTAGCAAGTACAATAATAAGGAAAAAAATGAAATAAATGTCCCAAGGATTTGAAATTATGAAAACACTCTACTATAAAATAGCTATTGTGAAATATTTAAGGGATAAAAGAAGAAACGAAAAAAATCAAAGGAAAGACGGGAGGAAGAATACTGTGGACTTGGAAAAGAGAACATAGATGTTCTAGAATTATATACATATACATATATGTGTATTTATATACATATCTGCATATATATATATTAAAGTTAAGAACATAAATTGGTTATGCAATAGATTAGAAATAGCCAAAGGAAAAAAAAAATCATACATTGAAAGATGAATCTGGTATAAGTGCTCAGAAAGAAGCACAAATAAATTAAGATATATATATATATATGTATATATGGCTGAATAAGGGACATGGGAGACTGAAAAAGAAAATATATGTAGAGAGACATAAAATAATTCCAGATAAGAAAAAAAGAATTAATGGAGGTGAGGCAATATTTTAAAAGAAATGGCTGATAATTTTCTAGAATAAAGAAGTCATGATCCTCAGATTGATCTCTGAGCATCCCAGATGACCAATAGACTGCAGAATACCAAAGACAAAGAAGAAATCTTAACAACAACAAAAACAGCTTGATGAAAAGAACAGATTACCTGTAAAGGAATAGCAATTAGACTGACAACACAATTTCTCATCAGTAAAACTGAAGGCCAGAACACAAAGAATAATACCTTTCAAGTATTAGGGAAAATAACAGTCAACTAGAATTCTACACCAGGTGAGCTGTCATTCAAGAAGCAGGGTGAGAAAAAGCTAAACTTGAAAAAAGGTAAAAGAATGAGTCACTAGCAATACAATAGCCATAATTTAGAAAGTAAAAGGAAACCCAAGAAAAAAAGAGTAGGAACACAAAGCAATAGAAATCATAAAAAGTAAAATTACTAGCAATCTCACCTGATGAACATAGGTATAAAAACAATGAAAAATACATTAGCGCACCAACTCTAGCAGTGTACCTTAAAAATAGAGACAGGGTGGGGAGAGAGATGAACAGGCAGAGCACAGAGGCTTTTTAGGGCCGTGAAACGACTCTGTATGATACTATAAGGATGGATACATGTTATTACATATTTGCCCAAGTCCATAAAATAACTCCTAGTGACCAAGTGTGAGCCCTGCTGTAAACTATGGACCCTGGGTGATAATGCTGTGTCAATACAGGCGCATTACTTGTAACAAGCGTGCCCCTACAGTGGAGGGTATTGGTAGTGGGAGAGAAGATGGATGCGTGCAAGTAGGGGGCCTAGGAGATGTTTCTGTATCTTACTCTCAATTTTGCTGTGAATCTAAAACTGCTCTAAAATGCTTCTTTAAAAATATATGTGACAAAGGACGGGTTGTTTCAGAAATATAAGGATAGATAAATATTAGAAATGTAAAATCAGAAATGTATAGTAAACATTTTAAAAGGGAAAAGGGGGGGAAACAATGTACTTGAATATCTCCGTTGATGTAGAAAAAGTATTTGATGAAATTCAACATCCAGCTGTACACACACACACACACACACACACACATGCACACACACCTAACTGTGAATAAGAAGGGAACCCCTTAATCACCTGAAGAATATCTCACACTTACTGCAAACAATATACTCTATAAGTTAAATGCTAAATGTATTTCTGCAAAATCCCAAATAACACAAGAATGACAGTTTATAAACTTCTGTTTTTAACTTTTTATTTTGAACTAATGTTAAACTTACAGAAAAGTTGAAAAAAATTGTACAGTCTTTCTTTATATCTTTTACCCAACTTCCCTTAATGTTAACATTTTATATGATCATAGCACAATTACCAAAGCAGAAAGTTAACATTGGTAAAATATTATCAACTAAAGACCTTATTGAAATTTCACCAGTTTGCCACTGATGTCTTTTTCCTGTTCTAGTTTCTTATAGAGGATTATACATTGCATTTCGTTGTTTAGACAAAACTGTCTCCAGTGATTTCTTATAGTTCCCCACTGTTTCTTTTACTTTCATGATTTTGACACATTTGCAAGTAATGATCAGTTATTTTGTTGAATGTCCCTCAATTTGAATTTGTTTGCTGTTTTCTTATGATTGGACTGAGGTTATGCATTTTTGATAAGAATAACACAGAAATGAGGCCGTGTCCTTCTCAGTGCATTATGCCACAGGACTCGGTATGTCCACATGTACAAGAGGTATTTTTAATATTTGTAATGGAGGCCTAGTCAGAGCATGAAGACAACCATAAGGCATAAAATAGGTTTAAGAATTGGAATGAATAAAGCAAATTGTCTTTTTTCACAGGTAATGGTTAGAAAATCCAAGTCAATACACAGACTATTAAAACCAATTATATAGTTCAGCAAGTTTGCTGGATAAAAGATCAAAATATAAATATCCATAACATTTTTATTTGCCTATATTAATCAATTTGAAATTGTAATAATAATAAAATAAAATACCATTTATTACATAAAAATATCCAATGCACCTAGAAGGTAATCTAACATAGATACGCAAGACTCATGGAGAAATTTATAAAAACTTTATTGTAAGACATGAAAAGATAACTAAATGAATAAGGAGATACACTACATTCATGTACTGGAGAAATAAACAGTTAAAATATGACAATTCTGCCTAAATTGGTCTATAATTTCAATGTAATTACAATCAAATGCTCAGCATGGTTTTTCATGGAATTAGACAAGTTGATTCTAAAAAATTATAAGAAAATAAACTGTCAAGATGAGCCAACACAATTTGACAGGAGATTTTTTTTATAAAGCTTTAGTGAATAATGATGTGATACTGGTGCAGGAATAAATATATAGATCAACTGAAAAAATGCAATTTCCTGAAACAAACTCATATTTGGGGTACTTGGTATGTAAGAGGAATGGCATTAAAAACCAATAGGGAAAGGATGGATTACTCAAAAATGTTTTTTTGGTAATTGTTTATTCCCATTAATCCATGTATTACACCAAAACAAAATATCAACCCAAATGTATTAAAGGGCTAAAGTTTAAAAATCAAAACTGCAGAAATTTCAGAGAAGATGAAGACTATCTTAATGACATCAACTAGGAATACCTTAAAGCCTAAATAAATAAATAAGCCATATAGAAAAGATTGCATGCATTTGACAACTCTAAAATTAAAAACTCCCACACAATAAGATACATATAAAGAAAGTGAAAGGACAAGTAAACAGAAAAGTTGGAAATATATAATGGGCAAAGAATTAGTATTTAGAATATCTCATAACCTAGATTGTAAAATGCACATTTTTTTCACATTTTAATATCTCTAAATTTGGATACCTCTTACTATTGAGAGAGCAATTTGGCAATATCTAATAGAGGATGCTCATACCCTCTGACCCAGCAATTTTGTTCCCAAGTACACTTCAAGCCAGTGTTTTTCAAATCTTAGGTCCTAATACATTGTTAGGTCATAGAATCAATTTACTATGTCAATCTCATAATTTAAAAGGGGATGGGATGGGATGGGAGGGGAGGAGAAGGAAGGGAAGGGGAGGGGAGAGAAGGGGATGGAATAAGACAGGATAGAATAGGATACAATAGAAATATAATAGAAATTCACCTCCATTTTGTTTCAGTTAAATGCACGTGCATATGGTTATGTGTGTTTGCACCTGGACTTGTGGGTGATGAGTAAACTATAGTCTAACTGTGGGTCCTTGCCAAAGACAGGTTGAAAAACACTGTCCTAGAGAAAGTCTCACACACATGAGCAGAGCGGCATATGCAAAAATGTTAATCTCAGACTACATTTAATAGCAAAAAAATTGAAATGTATAAATATTCATCAAAAGTAGAAAAGATAAATTATGGTACACTCATAGAACAGAATAATATTCAACTGGCAGAATACATGGAACTAACTCTACATATGTGAACTTGGACAAATGTCAAAAACATTATTTTGAGTGGAGGATTTAATGTCCAAGATGGCACATAAAGCATGGTACCATTTTGATATATCTTAAAAAATCAAAATTATACATTTTATGAATACATGATCACCCGGTAACAGGATTAGTAGCTACCTTTGGCAAAGGATGGAAGGACGGAGGGAAGGAGAGAAGGAGATAGGGAAATAAACTGCTGGTGAAGAACAGTTTAATTCTGTTGGGAAGATTTTCTTTTTAATAATAATAATAAGGTCTGAAGAAAATTTGACAAAATTGTTGATATTTATATCTACATAGTGTTATATTAGTTACTGTAGTTTCAAGTACTTATGTATAATAAAAAATTAAAAAAATTCATTTCTTAAGAGCAAAACAAAGTAACACAGGTAACGTGTCTCTTCCGTATTTTCCACATCAAGGGCGTGTTTGGGATAGAGTATAATGCTTCATGTATTGGTTAGTAAATCAATGGACTTTAGTATGTTTCCTGCCACTAGAATGAATGCATGCTGGAACCAGATCGCATGCACTAAAGAACTTGGTACAGTGCTCAGGCTTGCAGGAGGCGGGTGGGCAGCTGGTTAGACAGCTGTATGGCTGGTGTCATAATCCAGACACACTTTATTCATTCCAAAGCACTCTGCAGAAAAACAGTAGGGGAGTTCAGACATCCGAGACAGTGTATTCCTGATGAAGATGAGAGTATAGAGAAAAATATCACCATATTTCCTTCTTTAAGAATGCAAGGTCAGAACCAGGAAGAGATGTTCAATTGCTGGATGCTTTTCATTAGTGTCAAGGATTCCCAGGAGGATATTTTGATTCCCAAAGCCTGGAGGAAAGAGGAAAACCTTAGAGCAGCAGGGGACCACCCAGTGTGCCTTAGACTGCTGTGGAGCTGGAGCTTCAGAGAAATGGCAGCACTGGGGGTGAGAAGAGGGGGCAAAGAGGGTCTCTGGCTCAGGGGGATGGCTGAATCCCTGCCTTGACCCTGTGTGGCTCTCTAAATTCCTCTGCGTTTCTCCTGATGAGGAGCAGAGGCAGCTGCTGTTTGTACTCAGGACACTTCCCCTTCCAGGCTGCAGCTGTGATGGATCCTGCCGCTCTCAGGGAGAGGACAGAAATAGGTTCCTGAAGGCACACAATTCCTGGGTTTGGAGGGAGGGAGGGAGGGGGAGAGAGAGAAAGAGAGAAAGAGAGAGAGGACAGCAAGAAGAAAGATCTTCCACACTCATTCTTCCCTGTCTGAGATGCTGTCTTGGAGAATATGCAGTTTCAAGGCATTCGAGGTTGATTAGAAGTGAAAGTCCCCACAGCAGCTGATCACAGAATTAAGGAATCAATTTACTCCAAATTAGTCTTTACTGCTTGTTGCAGACAGGCCATTAGAGGAGGCAGAGGATAGTGGTGAGTTTCCTTGGTATAATTTATGATCTCCCTGAGTTGTCATCTTTTAGGAGTGAAATCTGATTTATTCTGACAAGGAAGGAGGGGAATGTTCCCTTCTCCTTCTTTGCCTAGCAGTGGTTTTGAAAGCTTGGGGATGTAGAGAGGGGCTGTTCTCACTTGCAGAGTAAATGCACTGGCAGACCAGAACAAAATACAGGCTGGATTGAGCAAGTCTAGGACTGAAAGAGAGTCACCAGAGGAGAAAAGAATTCAGGAAAAGGAATAGAGAAACAAACCAATGCTTAAAAGTTATTTGGAGCTTACTATAGATAAATCACTCTTTATAGACTCTTATATACATTAGATCATTTAACCCTCTAACAACCCTGAGATAAGTACAGTAAAACTATTACAAATGATTAAAGTGAGATACAGGAAGTTCACTAACTTGTCTGATGGAGTCATTAGGTCTGCTCATCATTACTACAGTTCCTGCCTTCTGACCATATGGTCGGATAGCATGCTTCTGGTTCCTGGAGGTCGATGTCACCATTTGACTTGCTTTGTCCAATAAAATATGAGTAAAGGTGACATATATCCTTCTGGACAGGAACTTTAGGAAATAGTGCTTGTTATGTCCTTGTTCCTTTCTTCTTGGCATGACAAACTGGAGACATTCCAGATGGTGAAGGTGCCATCAGTTGCCTGGGTCCCAGAGTGAAGAGACATAACCAGTTCTGCATCGATCAGAAACCCCAGCCTAGAACCTACTGCTTCAGACCTTCCAGCAATTCTGTGAGCAGGTAATTCAGTGAATTCAACCCCTTCTTGCTTAAAATACCTGCAGTGGCTTCTGTTTCCTTCCCTGATTAATACACTTAAGGAAGGACTCATGCAGAATCTGACACAGTGAGCTACGCCCTCCTGGATATTCTCCGTTTCAATGGCACTGTTCTTTTCTGTTTTCTGTTTGTATGTTTGCTTGTTTGTTTACTCTTCCCAGTGCCCTTTACAGGTTCAGCAGCCTCCGCCCATCCCTAAAATGTTGGGTGTATCTCAGATTTGATCCTTGGCAATCTTATCGCACTTTCTGCCTCTAAAGTTATATCCATACATGTTCATTTATCACCTATATTGATGCCTGACAATATCTTGCTGGCTATCTTCAGATCAGACCTCTCTTCTCAGCTCCATGTCTGTCTTTTCAGCTACCCACTAGACATCCCCATTCTAGCATTACACTGTCCTGAAAATTCAAAACAGAACCCATCCTCCCAAACACCGCCAAACCCCGCCCCCACCCCGTGTTTCACATCTAAGTAATATCATCACAATTCACTTCATGGCTTCTACTGGAACCTAGAGTTATCTTTAACTCTTTCTTTTCACTGCCCCTTACCCTTCAGCACCCTTATGTCAGGGGGTTCCAAATGCTGTTTATATTTCAAAAAATAATCATGTTATACAGAGAAGCCCTCAAATTTTGACAGTTTGAATATTTGCTCTGAACAATTACACTAAGGAAAATATTTCTGAATGCAGAAATATTAAATCATGTAATTGTTCATCATAGCACTGTTAATAATAATAAGTTCAAAATAAAGGAATCTACCAGAGGAAGTTAGATTAAAATATTTATTAAATTTGATACATCCATTGAAATTAATGAGTAAAAGAATAGGCATATTTAATGACACAAAAACCTGTTTGTGTTATACATTTGAGAGAAACAATTTAGATAGCATATGTTTAATATTTGTATTAGAAAAAAATATATAGATTTATGCACTGAAAAAGTTCCAGAAGGGTATTTCCCAAAATAAAACTATCCCATAATTTTCTCTACATGTTGGAATCATAGATGGTTTTGGATTTTTTTTTTTTTTTGAATTGCCTACGTTTTCTAGTTTCTTTTGCAATGAAAAAAATATTAATTTTGATTTTTAAATGTAATTTTTAATTGAGAATAAAGGTTTGCCGTGTATTCCATCAACTCCTATTGTCAACATTATATCTATATGGCCCATAGCTCACCATCACTACCATCCTTAACTGAGAACATTTTCCTCCTCCTCTCACAAGCAAAAAGCAGTTAACTCTAGTGTTAAATCTTTTTTGAAGTAAAATGCTGTTCAGACAGTGTTAGCATTCATCTGGGAGGAGTGTAATGGTGTGGCAAACATTTTTTATTTTCCATTCCAAACCAAGAAATTTACAGGTGGTCTGGGTATGTCAGGAGTAAATATTCGTGATCCATGGATGTTCTGCCTATCCTGAAAAATGCTTGGTAGAAGTGTGGCTGTTTCTTCAGGTGGTAAATTATTATTCATTTGTCATCTCAGAAGATTTCATTTTCTTCAATCAAACATGATGTTTCAAGAGTAGGCTCTGGTTTTTTCAATTGAGGAAAGGGAAGGTTTAAACCGGTGAATGCATTGTGCCTTTAATACAGAATCCGTAGCATCTCCAAAAGGGCATTGAAGAAGCTATTACATAATAGGTATTAGTGTTTCCCAATTTGGCTGGTTATAGGTAAAAGTAACATTTTTCAATTTTATGTACTTAATGCCCTCCAACTTAGTTATCCTTAATTTCCACTGTAATCTTCTCTAAAATTAGGTTCCAATAGAACGCAAGCTTCTTCTCCAAATATAGCCTCCACCAGCATGAAAATAGCAAGCTTTTTTTTTTTCTTTCTATTTCTTTTTGGTCACAATCAGAGAAGAGAGAATTCAGTAAAATGCTTCCCTTTGAGAAGCATGTTAAGCATAATTTTAATCCTTTTGGGAAAATAACAACTCACTCTAGATGTGTAGCTGGTAGGGGTTTGAACTGTTAACATTTTATATGGCCAGTGTTCTTTCAGGCCTAGAATAGATTTTGATTAAGCAACTGTGTAGACTTCTCTATAGGCCAGGTGACAGGAAACAGGCTGTCCGTTCATGTCCTTCTGTATGTTTTCATTGGTACTGGTGCCAAGGAGAATGCCAATGTGTGTGAAATAAAGAAATGCAATAAAGACTCAGCAGAAAAATGAGTTTTAGAAAAAGGGCAAGAGAAAGGGAAGGATCTGTGCATTTATGGAGAGAACACAAAATTATAAAGATATGGGAATAAGTGCCAGAAAGAAAAAAATGGAGTAGAATAAAATTACTAAATTAATCAGAGGTAAGATGCCCAGTTACGTAGTTAAGGAAATATCAGTCCTAGTTAAAGGGAAAGAAGCTACAAACTAAAGATTTACAGAGCTTCTTCAATGTAGAAAATTAAGAGCAGAAATGCAGGAGAGTTATAAGACCTCATGCATAATAAATGTTCAGATATGGCACCTCTGAACCTCTCTTCAAAGGCAGGACTTTGAATTGAAAGTAGCAGAGAACACATATAGGGGGAAATGTAGTTTACTGGAGGAAACAAGGCTTTGGAGGGGAAAGATTTGAGAGTTGCTTCCTAACTGTGCCTTGCTTCCTAACTATTACAAGTAGTAGCTGTAATTATTTGAGAGAATGTTGGAACCTTTAAATATATATAGCTTCCCAAGAAGTGCTTGGTTACTCTGACTTCCGGGTGTAACATCGTGATGCCATTACGTTTGTCTAATGTCGTTAATGTACTTCACTAAATAGAAATAAACCAATGTAATGCAAAGGTTCATTGACAAATAATATGTTTTCTCACCAAGCGTAATGATTTAGTGTTAAATATTGTAAATATGTTTTGCTTTTATTATATAAATTTAGAAACTAGACAGAGACTAGAATGAAGAAATGAACAAGAGTCAGCAATGGGTGGGAGGGGAGGGGCTGTATGGCCATGAGTTTCGTTAGGCTCTGTTGCCAAACAGACCTGGTTCGGAAGACTGGTTTTGCCAGCTTAAAGCTCTGTGATTCTGAGTAACTTGTTTAAACTCTGTAAGTATCAGTTTCTTCAACTCTATCAATGAAAATTGTAAATAGGAATTGTTGTTAGTAATTAAGGCATAAATGGGTGACCAAGAACGGGAAGGTACTAGACTCAAGTCCTTGCCTTGGATGCTGCAGAGCTACAGGCTTAAGGTAAGAACCCGAAGGATCCAAAACAGGACCTAAAAGCCGGCATTATGTTTGCAGGTATGAACTTGATTTTCTCTCACTTTTGATTAGGTGCTGAGAGCTCATTTCATATTAAATAAATATTTTTGAGATTTATTTTATAAGTAATTACTAGGCATGATGGGATCTACACAGACATATAAACCCAAACACTGCCTCTGTAATGCATAGATCATTACATGTATATATATATATATATATATATATATATATATATATGCAGTGAAATATATATATTGGTATACAAGTAAGAAAGTAACATGTCGTAAGTATAGATAAAATGTTATAGGAATTTAGAAGATTATTACTTCCAGCTGGAAGGAATAGAAATGTGATTTTAAACAAACAAATAAATAAATATTCCTATCAGTTTTTCTAAAACCAAACAAAAGCTGTGTCTAAATATGGGGTCATTGAGACCCCAACAAGCTCTATCTATGCTCCAATTTAATCAGGGGACATTTGGGTATAAATGGGAACTGCATCATGAATAGCGCCATAAACCAGTTGTGGGGACAGAGCCAGGAGTGCAGTTTCCAGGCTCTGAGCCGCACGTGGAAAGGTGCTGGCTCAGGTAGTAAATGGCCATCAACTGTGATTGGATGGCCATCAGCTGTGGCTAGTTGGCCGTCAGCTGTAACCACTGAGCCATTGGCCACTAATATAATCACCGTGGCTATGCTAGCAGTAAATGGGGGCTAGCAAGAAGATGGTGGCTGAGCTAGCAAGAGCAGATTGCAGTTAGCAAGTGAGGTTGGTTGGCAGAGAGAAGTGGACAGCGGGCTGCGGATCATGTGGCTCCTGCTTCCTGTGTCTCCAACCCAGCTGCCAGGGAGAATATAGTGGTATGACTCCCCTATCTATGGCTCCATGGGTGTTCCTTTTTGGCCTCACCATGTTCTTCATTCTTATGTGGGGAGCGGGACCAGAGACCCCGCATGCCACCCTGTATGACACCGGTATTTGGTTTATTTTCAGTTTAAGGTGAAAGATCAGTTTGGACTACTGCCTGGAAGTTGCAGTATGCAATTAAACGTACTGATGGAGCAAGCCAGTGTGACATTTTGGTTCTGATTTAGTTATCTCATATATAATTAGCCTTAGAGAAGAATGAGCAAGTTTCACTAGAACTCCCCAAATATGACAAGAGCTATAAACCAAAGATTAAGCCTCACTAAAGATCATTACAGAAGACTGTTTATCAGGCATCACAATTTGTCACTACTCAAGCAAATTGCCCCACACACTCAAAACTACTTTTCTATATCACATGACATGTAGTCTATTAGGGAAAAGGAGTATAACCTTCATTGTAAATGGGCTCACTACTCTCTGAGAAAGTTTTATTATGAATGGGGATCAAAATAGCAGACTTTCTTCTACTTGGCAAAACTGAAAAATGAAAGGAAGTCTTTTTTGACGGATTCAATATTGTTTGTCACCTATGGATTCTCTAACAGATTGTTTTTACATATCTGTAATCTCTGTGACGCTTTAAGATGTCATAATGAAAATTTAGTTTAGACTACTTAACGTCTCCATTGTTTAGATTACTTGTTTTTATACTTTAGTCATGAAAAGAATTATCGCTTTACGAATTCCCTCTCCCCATTTCCAAATATTCAGATTCAGTGAGTCTTGGCTGGGATCCAAGTATCAGTATGAAGCAGCAGCCCCAAGTCATCCTGCGGCACGTAGTCCACAGACTGCCCTTGAGAAACACTGCTATAGATTTACGAAGCTTGATGTAATGGCGCCTTTCATCAAAGATCTAGGAACTATTTTCCTCCTACAGTTTCTACAACACATCCTGTTCCCATTTTCACTCCTTCTTAAAACCTGCCATTATTTTTTGTGGGCCAAATCTAGGCCAGGCTGTGGAAGAGAAAAGTATTCTCCCTGTGAAACTCTTCCTAAATGCTCAAAGTTGTGACCTTCCAAGTAGCTGTGTGCTCCCTAAGCATGGCACACGGTCATCCACTGGGGTGTAAGAAAAATTATTAGAATTTCTATTTCTATTTGCTTTTATCTAAAATAAAATTAAACTTTACCAATTTGAATGGGTTGGAACAACCGTCTATGTGCATTGTATCTAAATAAATAAAATGTAGAGGCATGTACTCTCAAATACTTTCTACCGGTGGGAATAAGTAAGGGAGAGGTTGAGAGCCAATGGCTCTAACTGATAAAGTTCCCGTTTTCCTAAACTTTTGAGAGTTTATTATTGCTTTGCATCATTGTACTTAGATTTAGTGTATTTATGACTTCTTTTCCCAATTAGAATGTTAACTGGAGGACAAGAACTGTTTATTCAACCCCTTCTCCCCACACTCAGCACTTAACACCAAGTTTCCAATTAGTGGGCATTAAATAACTATTTGGAGGTTCACTGACTTGTCTCATGTCTTTCAGTCTATTCATTCTCTAATTTCAACATGATTGGCAGTACCACTGACGACCTTTCTCACCATTTTGTTTTCACATATTCTGCCATTCAGAACTATTCACAGTCCCTTCTGATGAACATATGTAACTTTGTGGCTCAGCTCCAATGTTACCTCTTCTATGATGGCTTTCCTATTTCCCCAGCCTCAGTTAGCTCCACTTGTTTCCCTAACTTCCCAGAATAACTCATACATAGCTCTGTTACTGTAATTGCCATGCTGTGTGCAAACTTGAACTCTCTTGGATTCTGAATGTACAAGGGAAAGATTTATGTCTTATCTCTTGTCTATAACATAGGAGACAATACATGTTCTTGAATGATTGGTTGAATAATGAAGGAAAGAATAAAAAAGCTGCTTTTATCCTTTGTCTATGGAGATAAAAAAAATCTTAGAAATATGTTTACAAGTTTAAAAGAATAGAGAGCATCATCTAATCATTTAGATGATGAGAGATTTTTGACAGTATATTTTCACTTCAATGTGTGAATAAAGAATCACTGTGCTAGAACTGAAAAAAGAATTAGGCAATGCTTCAGTTCAGTTTCCTTTCAAAGGTAGCAATTTATAAACAATTACAAATAAGAAATGTCCAGAAGAATGCATAAGCATCTCAGAGTGTGGATGAGTTTATACAGTGATTTTAGGATAAAAGGATGAAGGTAACAATAAATGAAAAACTAAGGAATCATCTTAGTCAAAGCACATCTTTTTGGATTGAATTTTAGATGAATCTCTCTCTAGGTTTTCTTCATTTAAACGAACATTTTAACACAGTGTTTGGAAATTTTCTATGGTTATATTATTCCAATATATTTTTAAACTTTATATTTCCTGGCAGCTGAGAATAACGCCATCACATTAAGTGTACATTTTCATAATGATTCCAACTGAGACGTTTTGTAATGTGCTCAAGTTGCTATTCTGTATTCGATACCAAAAACTCTAAAGAGATTATCAAGGAAATTTTGGACCCACAAAGTGATTAGATGGCCTGATTTTATCCTGCAAAGGAAGGACAAAGTGTTCTGGTCTTTAAAGCAAATAAATGTTTACACCAATCATTGGTAGAATACTTTATTTTTAAAAATTAATTAAGTATGAATTTATTAATTTATGGGGCTGTAAAAAGTAACTGCTATTCAAAACTATTTGTTTGTAATGGAATTGGCATTGGATAAGAAAACTACTCATTTCTAAGGTCAAGTATACATTTGCTGTGGCACAGAATAATAAAAAGTAGGTTTTGGCCACTTATGTTACTCAGGAACATTTAGAACAGCAAAAATTGTGTGGAAATGCAAATTTGGTCACATCAACAGTTTTGATGTTTTGCCTGATGCTTTAAACTTTAGGCATTTAATGTAAATCTTGCTTTAGTAATGGCTTGACCATCCTCATTACATATTTGAAATTAAAATGACAACTAAGTGAAGGAGAAGGAAAAATAGCAAGTCACACTTTTTTTTTTTTTTTTCCAATTTCAGGTGCTGGAAATTCAAAAGTTAATAAAACAGAAGAGTTCCTGCCCCGCCCCCCCCCCCCCCCAAGAGCTTCTTGTCTAGGGAGACAGGAAATGAAAGAATAAACACATAAATAAACACAACCATTTCAAACATGAGAACTGCCATAAAGAAAATTAGATGATACAAGAGAAAATAACTGCTGGACTGGACATGGGGGTGGGTCCTACTTTGATGTTATGGTCAGTATATACTCATGAGCAAATATTCAAGTAGAGGCTTGAAGGAGTCAGCCCCATAAGAGGCCAGGAAGAGAGAATCTAAATACCAAAGCTCTGTGGAAGGAAGGATCTAATGTAGATGGAACAGCATGAGCAAGGGGTCAAGTGCAGTAGGGAAAATAAGCCAGGTAATTTTGGGGTCATTATCATGTCACGATATGTAATGACATATTTCTGCCAGTAATATATAACCTAAATCTAATCATGAGGGAAAAAAAGAAAACCCAAACTCTGCAAAAACAATTGATGCATAAACTTTTAAAATGTCAGTGTCATACAAAACATTGAAAGGCTGAGGAACTGTTCCAGAGTAAAAGATTAAAAAAACAAACAACAATAACAAAAAAACAAAATAAAAACATAATCAAATGCAACATGTAATCCTGAGACTGGATACTGGATTGAAGGGGGTGTGGTTACTTTAAAGAGCATTATTGGGAAATTGGAAAATTGTAAATATGAACTATTAAATAATATTACAGTATCAATGTTAAAGTCCCAAATTTGATCATTGTCCAATAATTATATAAGGGAGTATTATTTTTCTTAGGAATTAATGCTAAAGTACTCAGAAATAAAGAGATCTAAGGGAAAGTAAAGGTGGCAAAATATTAGCAATTAATATATTGGGGTGAATTTAAGTGTGAATTTATTGAACTATTGCAGTTGTACTCCAAGTTTTGAATTAGTTCAAAATAAAAAAGTTAAAAAACATCACTCTGGCTGCTGTGTGGAGAATCCTTTTTTTTCTTTTTTCTTTTTAATTAAAGTTTATTGGGGTGACAATTGTTAGTAAAGTTACATAGATTTCAGGTGTACAATTGTGTAATATATCATCTATATATCACATTGTGTGTTCACCACCCAGAGTCATTTCTTTTTCCAACACCATATATTGGATCACAACGAGGCCAGTTAAGAGGTCATTGAAGCAGTAGTGACTTCAGGGAGGTAAGTGGTAGCATCTTTACCTTTCTTTCTGGATTTTAGGGGAAAAGCATTCAGTCTTTCCCAATTAAGTATGACGTTAGCTCTAGATTTTTCATAGTTGTCCTCTATCAGCCTGAGAAAGTCCCCTTCTGTTTCTACTTTATTGAGAGATTTGTTTCAGGAAGAGATACTGGATTTTGTGAAATGCTTTTTATTCATCTTTTAAGATCACATATACATATATATATATATATATATATATATATATATATATATATATATATATTAGTTTATTAAAATGGTGCTTATCATTAATTGATTTTTAAATGTTAAACCAACTTTGTATTGCTCAGATAAACTACACTTGAGGTCCATTTTCACTACTAGAAAAAAAATCAGTTTTGAAAGATTGTAGGATATGAGTTTAATATACAAAATTGATTATATTTTTACATACAAGCAACGGAAAATCAGAAATTGAAATTTTAAAAAGTACCATTTAAAATAGCATAAAAATTATGAACTTCTTAGTGATAAATCTGACAAAAGACGTGCAAGACCTCTACATTGAAAACTACAAGATGTTTTTGAGAGGAATTAAATAATATCTAAATAAATGGTAGAGATATACCATTTTCATGGGTAGAATATTCAATAAATAACTCAAATGTCCATCTCCTGACGAATGAACAAGCAAATTGTGGATCATCCACACAATAGACCACTACTCAGTAATACAAAGGAATGAACTGTGGACACATGCAGTGACATTTGAATCATGCAATAATTATGCTGAGTGAAAGAAATCAGACATTAAAAAATACATACTGTAAAATGTCATTTATATAAACTTCTAAAAAAATGCAAACTAATCCAAATAAATCAGTAGTTGCTTGGGGATAGAAGCAGACCGTGGAGGAGAGAGAAGGACTATCAAGGATGGAAAGAAGCTTTAGGGGGTCAGGGATGTGTTAACTGTCATGTTTGTGGTGATAATTGCATGGTGGTACACATGTATTAAAACCTTAAAACTGTATTTATGTTTGTACAAAGCTGTACAAAAATTTTAAATTGTATACTTTAAATATGTGCAGTTGATTACATGTTAGTTATAGCTAAATTATATGTGTGCTTGTTAGAGTAAATTAAAGAATGCATTTAAAAAAAACAAAATGACTATTGAAACACTTATTTGACAATTCCATTTATTTTATTTTTCTTAAAAATTAACAGATGAAATGAAAGGAAGTATTTTCTCAAAATTCTAAGAAGAGGTGGTCATCCCAACAGTTCCTGGGTAGGAGTTTTTATCTCCTAAGATAGCTGGATACAGTCATATACCTCCAACAGTTTATACACAGTGAGTTTTAGTTAGGCTAATTTCTCATATACTGCCACATACTGCTAAAAGCTTTATTGCTTCTTTACCTCTGATCCTTGCTAAAATTTTGTTGCTTCCTACAACGATAATCAGAGCCAAGTACTGCCAAGTGACATAAAATCATGCTATGTGTCAGCCATCATTTCGGTAAAAGTCCTCATTTCTTTGCTAATGGTCCAAAGATACCCTTTTAAATTTAAGTTGGATCATCTTTATGGTTGGATCATCTTTAATCATTCATGATGTTGAAACAAGAAAGGAAAGTCAAATCTCTTTAGCCTCAGTACTCTATCAAAATGAAAAATGGCATCTAAAATATATTTAGTAAATTGCCAATCATCATGTAACCAATGATTTTGTTTGTTCGTTTGTTTTTTATCATTGTTATGTCTTTACCATTATGTTCCAATGAATGTCTCTCCATCTGTCTGTCTATCTATAAGCATCACCCTCCTAAGGATCAGTTTGGAGTGAGAATACTATCAAACTTTCCAAAGTAAAACAACAATAACAACCACAAAACAAAACACAATACAACAAAACACTAGTTATTAATGGAGCTAGATTGCAAGCTCAGTCTGTCTGACACCAAAGTCTGCGCTTGTCACCATTCTAGTGTACTGCTTCCCACAAATGCCAACCAGTGTGCCTAACATATAGTAGATTCTCAATAAATATTTCTGTAATGGAATAGAATTGAAGTTTGTATTAGGAAGAGGGGGATGGTTGCATTCCAATAATGTTTTTGCATGATAACATGACCTTGCATGTGGTTTCCTTAACAAAGAGCAATGCAGTTTAATTTCTCTGCAGTTTCCTGAATAATTTCCCATTGCGTTTACTATGCATCCCCCATTGCCAAAAAGCCAGATGCTTTTTCTTTGATCTATATTTGTTCAGTAGTTGTATTGTGCATGCAGTTAATTGGTCAGTTGGGACTCATAATAGTTATTCCTTCACGAGCCAAACAATACTAATTCTACTGAGGGCAGAGAGCAGTTGTTGATGATATATTTTAGCCTGAAGATCTTATTCAATAAAAAAATCAGCCTGTGCTTACATTTGCTCTTCAAAAACATTAGAAGTCAAAACCCTAGTTTATTCCTGTCAATTTTGCTATAAACCTAAATGTACACTAAAATAATAAAAATCTTTTTTAAAGAAATCTTGTTTCTTCTTATTTGAATTACATTCTACATCCCACTCTTACTCTCAGAGAAACCATGAAAAAAATTTAGAGTGTGACTAAATTTTCTTTTATTTTACATAAAAATATATTTGTAAGTGGTAAGTATAGGCGGTCCAACAATTAAACCCATGAACTTTCCACTCTGTGCTTACAAGGTGGAAAGTTCATGGACATAATTGTCCGACCTCATATATGTTTGTATGTGTGTGTGTGTGGTTTGTGCTTTTCATAAAAATATTCTTTAGTTGATACAGGTATATTAATTTTTAAAAGACCTAATTCTCCAAAAATATTTTTGGGGAAAGATCCAACATGCCATGAGTGCCTACTGTGTATGTTACAATTTTACATAGTATGTGCAATCCTATGAGAAATGATAAAAAAAAATCAAGGTTGCAAGAAATTAAGGATATTGTTACATTGTAAGTGGCACAATCTGGATTATTCAATCCCAGTGGTCCCTATTTGAATGTTCCACACTACAGTTGACAGGGTTAAAAGAGGACTCCCATCATGGGAAAGTTGCTACTTTCGACTGGTCTTAACACCCTTTCTGTTTTGAATCCTTCTGTTCTCCTCAAAGTCAGGACGGGGTAAAGCTAGTTTTAAAGAACCAAATGTTAGTTCTAATGCAATGTTGACCCTAACAAGAAAGCAGAGTTGCTTCATCTCTTTACTTCTCGTTACCCACAGTGAGGTCTCATAAATGTTGGAGTAGATCAGTGTGTGAGAACATGTTAGGTCTCTCACAAGGTTCCTGGGGGCTGTCCATATCATGGGGGACTGAAGGCCCTCTGGCTCTGCCCTGGAAAGACAGAGTGGAAAAGGTGGGAAGGCTGTGAGCAGAGAAGAATCTCATTAAACATAGAACCGGGTATAGTGACTGAAAAAGCAACAAGCAGAGAGCATAAAGGTTGGAGGTCCATGGTATGTTTCATTAGCATCTCTGGGCTTCTAATGGCATATGCATTAGTTTGCCCTCTGAAAGATGGTTACAGCATAAGTCGGTGGTAATGTTCTCCTTGCAGAATACATTATAAAACTTGTTCTTCTGCCACAGCTTATATATCATCATTTTATAGTAAGGCAAGCATAAATGGCACAGTACATTTTTTCAAGGAAGAAGCTCATGGAATAAAATTGATAGACCAACATGAGGGACGATATTACAGAAGTTCATAAATCTTCTTTTTTATAAAATATACTTTCAACAACACATCATATGTTCACCTAATTTCAAAAATATTTTTGAGCTGTAGGACACAAGGGTACCATTCCTATGTCGGTTGGGGAAATTTAGACAGCATAACCAAGTTATGTAGCCAACGCTTTATATGGGTTTGTGGCAGAAACGCAGGTCTTCCAGCGCCATGTGCTGTCAGTTACTAGTTGGACTTAGTGTATTTCTCTCCTGCCAGGAAAGACTATGTACTTTACTGTGGTTTCTGGTGCTTGGCTTCCCTGGAGTAAAATGTCATCATTGTTTTGAATTACCACCATCACCCACCATAACATAGGTAGACCCTACAAGTAATGGGGATTTACCAAAAAAAAAAAAAAAAAAAAAATTAAAAAAAATTAAAAAAATTAAAAGTTGTCTTTACAGAGAAAAACATCCATAAATGAGATTCAAGTGGTACTACTTCTGATCCTGACATTGATTTTTTTTTTTTTTTTTTTTTTTTTGCCACTACAGGGTTCTCTGAATATTCATGAAATAAATGACTATGAAGGAAAAAGTAGGGGTCCACCAATGTCTTCCTTACAAAAAAAGAATTTTTACACTGAAAGTTCCATGTCTGTCTTACCAGGGTCCCATTGGAAAGAGAAATTTTTGTTTTCTTTCTTTCTTTTTTCCTTTTTTCTATTACTGTTCAAGTCATTTAAGTCAGAAATAGCCTTGGATTAATCTGCCTGACCCATAATGCCTACTATAGGCATTCAAACAACAACAACAAAAAAAATGTGCTGATTTTAGAATTACTTTTAATTTTGAATTGACAGAAATTGGTGTGCACAGATGGCCCTGTTCTCTGGCAGAGTCACATTGCCCAATGGAAATATAGAAAGAGGACTTGACACCTACAGCAAGAGACAATATTTTTTCTCTCTAAATTCCTCAGGTCTTGAATTTTGAAACTACAAAGAAATGTTAATTATTCCAGTCTTTTCCCTCCTTCTCTAAGAAAAGAGACAATAATTTAATCATTGTAGAATATGATTTAACAAATCTCTCAAATTCAGGTAACTTTCTTATTTGCCTTTTGAAATTTAGATGCACGGTTTCTATAGTGATTGATTTTGTAGCCTGACCCAGTTTCCTGGACTGAAGTAGAGCACAGTTGGTTGGATTCCCTGGAGATGTGAGAGTGAAGTGGTTTGAATTCAGGCGCTGAAGTCGGACAAACGTGGATTCAGTCCCATCTCTGCCACACACTGGCTTGTGCACACCAGAGAGTTATGTGATAGCTCTGGGCACATTTCCTAATCATTAACATTGATATTACAGTAGAAAATTTCCCATATTTATTTTTCCTTAAACTTATCTGATATAATGCCTGAAAGCACCTAGCAAGTGGTATGCTCACCAGAAAGGTTAGCTGTTATTATTACCATTACTTATTTGTGTTGGAAGAATTGATAAGGTTCCTAAGCCACATCTCTAAGGATGGAAGGATTCATCCAACTGTAAAGGGATGTGTTGACTGACATAATTGAAACGGGTGGATGAGGTACCTGTATGGTCAAGATAACCACTGGAAGGGATTTGGGAATAAACTGGTCAAACTAGCAACGATTAGTGTGAACTGGTCCGGTTATTAGGAGCCGGTGCCAGAAAAATGACTCTGGTTAACGTAGCTCACGGAGTTGATGGAGGGCGCGGGCTTTAGGGTAAGCGCGGACCTGGGCAGCCTGGGTGGAAGGCTCCAAAATCATTGCCAGAACCCACCAGCTGCTGTCACTAGACACAGCCCTGGGATCCCTGCCTGCGTTAACCCTTCAAAGTGACTGGTGTTGCTGCTGCTCCAAAGAGGCATCGGTTCTCACTCTGCGTACTTCTTTGCATCGCAATCTTCAAATTCAGAATATTAGGTAGGTGAATCTGAGCAGTAAAAGGGACCAGGAGAGCGGGCATACCTTTTCACTTTCCGAGTGGGACTCCATTCCACCCACCATGACTCATAGGGTAGAAGACCCTCATGTACAGAAAGGATAAGGCGATGCTGACCAGCCAAAAAGCTTTGTCCCCTATAGGAGGATAGGATTGATGTCAGATATATTATCAGAACCAAGGGTACCTGTGTGAGTCATTCTGCAATATGATCCATGCTTAGAATGTAGGTCAGTAATTAGACTGGCTGAGTTATTTAGCACCTGAGGTCCCTGACTGATCATTTTGCTCTGGAAAGCATCTGGCCTGTCCCCATGGCAGCCCCTCTGCTATCTCCGTGTGCTGTCAGAATGCTTATGTGAAAAGCTGGGGGCTGACCTGTTTGGGAACTGAAGCCATTTCCCTAATCTTGATGGCTTCAACACATCTTCCCAGGCTTGAATGGAGGAAGTTAGTGTAAGGTTTTTGATTTGGAAAAAGAAGACAGTCATAAAGGTAGGTATTATTGCCCTCATCCTACCACTTCCAGCCATAGATCAAACTCTTTTCTCATGTTTGGGGTCAGGAGTGCTGAAGCCTTTGAATCTCATCCTTAAAAGTGAGACTTTAGTCTAAATAGAAAACAAATATAATACTACCAATTATTGATGCTTAAAAAAATAAACACATGGTTTTATCTGAAAGTAATATAATTTTATAAAGGGAAATTTTGAAACAATGGCTAAAATGGAAAAGTTTATTATACCACCATTGTAACAAAACCACTTTGGTCCTTTTGGCCTATTTTTTGATCATGGATCCTTGGCTGACCTTTCAGCCCATAGAGGCAATGTGCTCTTTTCCTCAAACAGACATCCAGGAACTGCTGTGTCCCAAATTTCATCCATAGGCCAGAGATGCTCTCATTTTGCAGATAGGGAAATTGACAGCCCAAGGGGCTTGTAGGGACAGAGTCCCAGAGAGTAGTTTCCAGGCTCCCGGCCTTACGTGGAAAGGTGCTGGCTCAGTTATTAGATGGCCATCAGCTGTGATCAGATGGCCATTCGCTGTAGCTGGGTGTCCATCAGCTGTTAATGGTTAGCCATTAGCCACTAATATAACTGCTGTGGCTACGCTAGGGGATTGGTTGGTTGGCAGAAAAGCAGATGGCAGATTGCACATCGTATGGAGCCTGCTTCCTGTATCGCCAATCCAGCCACCAGCAAGACTATAATGGGATAACCCCCATCCATGCCTCCATTGGTGTTCCTTTTTGGTCTCACCATATCCTGTGTTCTTGTGCCAGGAGCAGGAGCTGAGACCCTGCATTACAGAGCTATATCTAAATTTCCACTGGGAACAGACCCCAGGTTTCCACAATATCCTAATAGTCTATTCCTTACTTTTCTTTCTTTCCTTCTTTTTTCCTTTTCTTTCTTTCTTCCTTCCTTCCTTCCTTCCTTCCTTCCTTCCTTCCTTCCTTCCTTCCTTTCTTTTTTTCCTTCCTTCCTTCCTTCCTTCCTTCCTTCCTTCCTTCCTTCCTTCCTTCCTTCCTTCCTTTTCTCCTTCTTTCTTTTTCTCTCTCTCTTTTCCTCCCTCTCTCCCCCTCCCTTCCTCCTTCCCTCCCTCCCTCCCTCCCTCCCTCCCTCCCTCCCTCCCTCCCTCCCTTCCTTCCATTCTTTCCTTCACTTTTCCTCTCAACTCTTTTTGTCAGTTGGATTAGACAATAAAAAAGACCTTTCTTCTTTTCCTGGAAATTGTCAAATGGTAAGCTACAGTATCACATTAACAATTATAATAGGTGCTGTCCTTGTCAAGCACCTAGGGTGTGCACTATACTTTATATGCACTGTTTCTAAACCTAATACAAATATTCTAACTAGTAGTTGTTGTTAATTCCATGTTACTGACCAGGCCACGGAGGCTCCTCAATGTAAGGGACCTGTTCAAGTCACACAGCGACCTTGTATTGGAAGTGAGGTGCCCATGGAGGCAAAATCCGTGCTCCTTCCTCATGCAGCCTGTCCTGGAAACTGGGAAGACAGTCAGGTTGAGGGGAGGTTTGGTGTTTAAAATGGAGTGCTTGTAGATAGGACTATTTAACTCAAGACTAAATAGTTATTTCCCTGAAACATTTGGCTTAACTGAATCTAAGAAGCTGTTACATGCTGGCTTTTTGGTCTGTGAGCCATGACGGGAAAAATATTTTTTATGATGTGTGTGCTCCTTAAGCTATGATTCCAATTGGCCAGTGAATGACTGAGTGAAATGTAGCTTGAAGGAAAGTGGAAACAGAGAGCAACGTGGCTCTCAGAAATGATGTAATGTCCCCCCACCCCACAGTCTATAAAACATCTTCTAAACAGGTGTCTTATACAATGGCAAGACTTGGAGAGCTCAGCACTTAATGAATGCAGGCATTTCTCAACCGTACATTAAGAAGATCCCTTTAGACCAGCATACTTTGAGTTATTCCCTCCACCAAATAATTAAACTGTGTGACATCCCTCCTCCCACACTTACTCCCCCACACACGTGGCCTTGTTCACGGGAACCTGAAGCACTGTACTATGTTTAGTAGTGCCAGGTGTGGGGTGTAAATCTACAGGAGTAGGAGGCAGGCACGGAGGGAGAAACCTCTTTATGTGCCTTTGAGTAATTCTTTCAGGAACAAAGAAGTTAAATAGCTAGTGGATAAAAGGCTTTATTTCAGTTTGTCTTTGGTGCTATTTAATAAAGAAATCGTCCCTAGAAAAGGCAATGGTGAACTTTGTGGTACTTGGTACTTGTCCAGAGTTTTAACACTAAACAGATATACACAAAGTAAGTATCTGGATTGTTCCAGGAGCTTGCACAAATTTGTCTGTCACTTGTTTATCATTGTGCCAGTGTTCACTCTTCATACACCTTTCATGCTATCAGGCTCCAATTGGCAGTGGCATCAATGTCTTTGTGTGTTGATCTTACTGTTCCATGCCTTTGGAGTAGAAGTGGTTTTTTAGGGTAATATAAGGTCAAGGGGAATGGAACTAGAGTTTGACTACCAGGCTAGATCTCAATAACCCCCAAGTTCTCAAGGCTGGCAAGTTGAACCGGCTGCATTCCCTTCCAGGCAACCAGGTCATGATAGTGCTTCAGGTAATAGCTTGTAAGCATTAGAGGGCACTATGCAACCTTAGGGACTTTCCCATCCAGGTATATTCAATGGATCTCAAGAGCCAGGGATATCAGGAGCTAACGCTCTCCTCTCCTCTCCTCTCCTCCCTCTCTCCTTCTTTCTCTCCTCTTTCCTTGCACCATGAAAACTATGAGGAAATTCCATGATTCAATAATAAATGTAGTAAGTGCTTATTATAAAAACTTACAAAGGTGGAAAAATTTAAAAAGAAACTAAATGGCACCAGGAAATACACAGCTTACAGATAAGCACTGTTAATATGCTTTTATATAGCCTTCCGGCTCATTTCTGCTATGTGTGTGTGGGTTTGAAAGTAGCAAGCCTATCCAAGAATTTATTGTGCTTTATCTTGCAAAGGCAAGTATCACTTACTGTGAAATACGTTGAAGTGTGAGGACTGAATTATAATATTTCCCATTGACCACTCTAAAACCTATATTCATTATATTTTGGCATGATATTTTATAATAATTTTAGTTTTATAAACAAGTAGAAAAAATAGTATAAAGTATCTCTGTACACCCTTAACCCAGATTCCCAAAAGTCAACATCTTACCACATTGGCTTTATTACTCAATCTGTCTGACTTTCTCCTCTATATAAGATACATAGATAATAGATACATTTTATTTTCCTAAACCATTTGAAAGTAAGATGGAAGTTGCATACGTTGTACATTTATTGATGAATATTTCAGTGCCTATTTCCTAAAAATAGAGCATTCTTTTATATAACCACAATATAACTATCAAAATCAGGAAATTAACATTGATACAGAAATATTGTCTAATCTACAGACCTTATTCAAATATTTCCAGTTGTCCCACTAACATCCTTTATAACAAAAATAAATTATAGGGGTGTGTGTGTGTGTGTGTGTGTGTGTGTGTGTGTGTGTGTGTATTTCATGTTTCTGGCCTGGAATGCAATCCAGGATTATACAGGACATTTAATTGTTATGCTTTTTCAGTTTCCTTTAACATGGAAAGCTCCTCAACCTTAACTTTTTATCCATGACATTTTTGAAGAATACAGGCCATTTATTTTGTAGAATGTCCTTCAATTTAGGTCAGTCTGATGTTTCCTCATAGATTCAGGCTTTGCATTTTTGAGCAAGAATACTACAGAATATTGCATCTTTCTCAGTACATTCTATGAGGAGGCACATAACACCTATCCCATTACTGAGGATATATATATATATATATATATATATATATATATATATATATATATATATATATAGAAACTGAAATTATATATGTGTATTATCATATATATAATTATCACATATATATATCATATATATCACATATACTCATGTATATACAGTCCTGGTTTTTAATATTTAACATAATATTGTGATCATTGTCCCAATCAACAATATTTCTTGGCAGTAGGATTTTAATACTTGCATAGTATTTCCTCATATGGATAGATCTGAATTTATTAAAAATACTTCCATTGGCCATGTAGTTTGTTTTCATTATTTGGTATTCTAAACAGGAGTGTAATGAATGTCCTTGTATAAGAATAATTGTTAGCATCTTTGATTAGATTATTAGAAGTAGAAATATTAGGCCAAAGCTTTCAAACTTTGAGATCCTTTCTAGATATTTTCAAAATCCTTTTCAGATTTATTAAACAAATTTATTTAAGTTAAAATGACTTACTTTTTTTTTTAACTTTACTGGTATTATCATTGTGTTTTCATCTCTGTGCATTTGAGAGTGGCATATAACAGGCAGTTTAGAATATGAATTCCTGAGTTCAACTTTTGCTTAGGATGTAGAAAATTGCAACAGAACATTACTCTTATGGTAATAATGAGAAAAGGCCAGAAAAAATCATAGCATTTCTTGAACATATTCGAGAGCTGAGGTTTTAAATCAAACTAGTGAACTAATTTCTAAAGGGTGACAAAGCTCTTTGAGGAGAGACGGGGCATGTGGACCGGCTCACCTTTGGTAGAACATTGGAGGAGGGAGGCCACCACAACAAAACGCAAGACAAAATCAACTAAAAATTGAAAAAAAAAACTTACTAGAAACCGAGCGTGAGCTAGCATATCCGGTTAGAATAACCGCAAGTCCCATACCGGGTGAGTTTCCAGTCAGGTGCAAGCTCATTTCCACAGTCGTCCACTAGACGTTTACAAGACGTAAGGTAATAGAAACATATTGTGGAAGGTTTTGAAGACCGTAGAGCACTCAAGTTTATAACAGCGACATAAAGTGCCACACAGGCCAACTACCGACTATATTAACTCAACTCACCATACTATGGCCCAGACAGAAGAGGAGGTGTGCCCCTTACCAAGCACAATACTGGGCATTCAGTAAAACATGATGAGACATATAAAATTAAAAACAGGGAAAAAAAAGACGCAGTGTCAAGAGATGAATCAACTTCAGAGGAAGACTTAGAGATGATTCAGATGTTGTAACTATAACACAGAATATTTTTTTAAAAACTAGGACTGGTGCTGGATATAATGGAATAGACCACATAGGATGGACCACCCTGAAGAAAACAACTATAAAACTTAACCATAATACAAAAAAGCAACATCCTGAAGGTACTGGAAAACGAACGGAAGCAGGGAGACACTGGTGGGGACGGCACACTTGCTTGAAGTGAGGGATATGAAGAATTCGGCAAGTGAATTCCTACCTCCAGCTTTTAGCCTGGGCTAAGTGAAATTCAAACTAAGCACAGTGGTGATTGGGGATCATGTAGAAAAGCCTGGGGTCTTTCTGATATGGAATACCAGAAACGAGATGCTGAGAAAACATGAATGCTGGAGAGAGTGAGGGAATTCTAGAAGGAAAAGAGCCCGAGAAGGCGTTTCCCTGACCAGGCTACCCACATCTCTGACCCCTGAAGAATACTTGCAAGAACAGACTCAACACAGCTCAGCAAAAGCAAAAGATCTGGATTGAAACCAGAGCTGCTGCCCAAAGAAAGGGGTTTGCAATTCAAACCCATGGATGAATTTTCCCTTTTCCATGAGATATCGGTTCTGAAGGTATTTTATAGACCGAGGAAGCACATGACAATATCGCTAAGAAGTCAAACTGCTTTCTCTGTTTCCACTTTCCTTCAAGTTACATTTCACTCATTGATTTATTGTCCATTGGAGTCATGACTTTAAGCACATGTGCATCATAAAGTTTGTTTTTTTCACCTTTTGCCACACATAAACAAAAAAGCCAGTATGTAATACCTCCTTTCTTTTCTCTTGAGAACATATTCCATTTTCTTGGTCCATTTGGAATGTAACCTAGACATGAGTTATAGAGATTCTAAATTCTATTATTTTTCTCCAATAAGTATTGTGTCTTCAAGCAATGTAATTTACAATAGCAATGGATTTATAAATTTTACTAGGCACTGCCCTGGAGCTATAACAGAGAATAAGACAGAAAAGGTCTTTGGCCTCAAGGAGAGAACTAGAGGCAGAGACGATGAACAAGTAAACAAACAAGAAAAACATCCAGGAGATTAGTGTAATGAAAGGGATAACTATGATACTACACGAGAGACCAGTGGTCAATAAACTTTGTATGTAAAGGGTTAGATAGTAAATATTTTAGGCTTTGCAACTATTCGACTTGGCCACTGAAGCACCAATGTGGTCATAGATAATACATAAATGAGTGAGTGTGACTGTGTTGCAATAAAACTTTATATAAAAAAGCAGGTGGGGAGCTGTTTTGGCCCATGGGTCAACATTTTCCAACCCAAGTACTAGGGAATAATTCTCACTTTATTCGTGAAACTTTAGATAAAGTGGTCAGACAAGAGCTCTCTGAGGAGAAATAGTTTAGCTGAGACTTTGGGAAATGCCAGTGTGTTCTGGGAAAAGAAGTAGTAAACCTAAGAGTGGAAAAGGCTTGGGCTGTTCCAGGAACTGTCAGAAAGCCAGTGTGGCTGGGGTGTGGTCAGCAAGTAACAAATAAAGGTAGGAGAGCAGACGAGGAAGATCCTGCAGGGCTTGTAGGTTAGCCGGGAGGAATTTAGACTTTCTTTCGAGTGCAAGGGAGAATCGCTGAAGGGTTTTAAAAATGGAAGTGATGGGACCTGACATATCATTCAAAGGTCATGCAGTCTGTTGTGTGGAGAACAGATTGGAAGGTGATAAGAGGAGCTGTGAGGAACCCAGCCTGGAGGCAGTTGCAAGAATCCTGTGAAAGACCACTGAAACTTTTACTTGGTATTCATATACTACTATCATTTGCCCTATGAGGTCTTATTCCTATGAAAGTAGTTACGGTTATTATCCATAATTAAAATTTAGGAACCAAAGTAACTTGTCCTAGGGGATGGAGCTGGGATGTAAACTCAGGAAGACTAATTTCCAGGCCTGTCTTAGCCACTCTCCCATAGTCCCTTGACCTTAAGTCGCCCTTCCCACCACTGCCTAGGGCTATGTGGTTGTGTGGTTTCCAGAATTCTTTGGCTCAAGCCACCATGATTCAGCAGGAAGCCATACCACCTTTGGCTTTTGGCACTTATTACAGCCAACAGCCTGTGTGTCTGATGCCTAAATGCAGGGGAGCCAGTGCTCTCCATAGGCAACCTTCTCACCTCTGCAGTGAGTGCCAGAGGATGTTCTCGGCTGAAACCTGGCGGTGCTTGAGTTCACTGGAAAGCAGGACGATAATGTCATTATTCAGAAAAAGTTGTATTGAAAATGCTTTCAATGTCAGTTTCTCTTTTGTTCTGAATGACTGTACCAGTTTGTCATAATCTTCAGGATTTAGTGTCTTTCTTTTTTTTTAAATCAAGCAGCAAGCACTTTTTGAGATCAGTACTATTTCACATTTACTTCATTGCATTTGAGGAATAATAAATGTTTAAAAATGGAAGGTAGTCCCAAGATCACTAGGCCGGTAGTTTTCAAATTGTGCTCTGAAGAGGCTGAAGAAGATTCAAGGGAAAGAAAGATGGAAACACAACAGGAACAGACCTCTTTCAACTCACGCACTTTCCTTATTTTATGTATTGAACTTTTGGAGAAGATTAAAAAAAAAAAAAAGAAAGAGTCCACTGGTAGAAATGTTACCTTAAGTAAGATAATTAATTCAAATGCCTTGATTTTTAGAGAAAAGTAAGGTAAGGCCCAGAGAAATTAAATGATTTGCTTAATGAACCCATAAAGAGTCAGTGACAGGATAAGAAGTAGAATTTATAAACCCTGAATTTGCCTAGAGAATCAATGTGGTAAAGTGTTGGATAAAATGTTGAGTCAATGACTTGTATCTATTACTACTAGTTGTGTGTTTAGGCAAATTATTTTATCTTCCTAAGTCTCATCTATAAAATAATCTCAGTTGTCTTCTGTTTTCTCTCTTTTCGCTATAACATTTTCTCTCAGCAATGTGACTTTCAATCAGGTGAGGAAGGATGAGATGAAATTTTAAAAGACCATCTTGAGACAATTTTCTTGCTTGCACGTTACTTCACTCGGCGTACTCTCCATCAGAGCAGAGTATGTGTCTGTTTCGTTAAACAGTACAATCCAGACTCTGAATAAGAACCTTGCACACAGTAAACACTTGTTTTTACATATAGATTTATCAACTTCTAAAGAATTGAATAACCCACCTTGTGCTAATGGTATACTTAGCTATTACTAATGGTGCACTGCCATCTGCTGGCAATATAAATAATTACCATTGCATCCATGAAAATGAAATTGAAGGACTATTTCCTTTTTTGTTTTTATATTGCTTTAACAGTGTTTAGAGAAAATATTGTGGGAACATTTTATGTCTTTTATAATAAAATTAAAAATATAATCTTTTAGGCCAGAAAACCTTTTTTGCACAAAATGACAAAACACATACCCTCACCTATACTGAGACATTTATCTAAACATGTCTGGGAAAAGAAACGTTGGAAGTGAACAGAAGCACCTGAGAGAGAACTGAACAATGGTAGGGGGCGCCCCCCTGTGGACATTGAGAGCCTTACTTAGAATGAAGGGATCAAGATTGGGCTCCACTGGTGAGGTGGAGACCATTTTTTAGAGAATTTAAAATTGTGAGATTTCTGAATCCTTAGAAAAAATCCCAAGTGTCATTTGCTATTGAGCCTGGTCCTTTAGAAAGAAAATCTTCCTCAGCATGTCTAAGTTCTTCACACCATGTTATAAAACAGGCCCTTGTGAGCACAATCTGTTTCTTACTAGAAACAAATAATCAAGGTAAGTTGCTGCCATGTGAGATTCCTGTGGTCCTCGATTTTGTCTTATGAAATATGGATTGTTCTAGAAAAATCCTAAGGTAATTACAGCTTGAATACCAGTAAATCTTTCCTGTTCAAAGAGTGTCCTCCCTTGCCTCCCCTTCCTAGGCTGCAGTGCCTGTGATTATGAGAATCTACACAGCAAAGGGGACTTTACAGATGTAAGATAATAAGGACCTTCAGATGAGGGGTTATCCTGAGTTCCCCACTATAGGTCTGCCCACTGTAATCACCAGGATGCTAATAAAAGGGGGAAGGGGAAGGAAAGTCAAGGACAGCAAGGTAACAATGGAAACAGATTAGAGGGATAAGGCCACACCAATGTCAAGGAATTCTGGAAGCCTCTAGAAGCTGGAAGAGGCAAAGAATGGATTGTCCCCTGGGACCTCCAGAAGGAACCATCCATACTGACACCTTGATTTTAGCTCCACAACACTCATTTCAGACCCTGAGCTCCAGAACTTTAAGAGAACAGATCTGTGTTGTTTCAAGTCACTAAATTTATAGCAATTTGTTACAGAAGCAATAGAAAATACTATATATCTTTAACCAATAAGGATTTCTTTACATAATGATCATGCTATTATCAGACTTCAAAAAATTAATAATTCCTTCATATCATGAAGTTCCATATTCACATTTTCTTTTTTTTCTCTCCCCCTTCTTCTACCTTCTCCCCCCCCCCCCCACCTCCAGTTCAAGCTGTTGTTTCTCAGTCTAGTTGTGTAGGACACAGCTCTCTGCCTCATGCTGGTATTATGAGCACTCCCCCTGGCTGAGGCAGTTGGTTACTAGTTGTTCGGCTGCTCATGGCAGCTCTTGGCTGCCGGCCACTCACGCTGGCCACTGGCCACTCATGGCAGCACACGGCAGCCCCCGGCAGCATACAGAAGCTCATGCTAGCTGCCAGCCACTCATGCTGGCCACCAGCCACTCATGATGGTACACAGTCGCCCACAGCAGCACACAGCAGCCCGCGGCAGCACAGAACAGCCCACAACAGCTCATGGCAGCCCAGCTCCAAGGAGAGCTGTTATTCACAATCTTAGCTATAGAGGGCGCATGTGGGAATTGAACCAGCGACCTCGGAATTAGGAGCAAGACACTCCAACCACCTGAGCCACCGGGCTGGCCCTATTCACATTTTCTTGATTTTGTAGCTCTAATTACCATGTATTGTCATCATCTGTTTAACACACCCACTTTTCATACTAGACAATGAGCTTATAAGGGGAGGGAGTAATTTTATTCAGAAATATAGCCCCTACAATGTGCAGGGCATGGTATGGAGTAGATGCTTAATAAAAGTAGGCTTAGTTGAAAGGAATCACATCAATAATAGCTTTATTGTAAAATTCCTGAAAATGCAATTTTACTGTTATGACTATCTACACCAAGTCAGAAAGACATCACACTATAATGGCAGAGTCACTATTGATTGACCACTCTGTGACAGTTCTTTTCATATATAGTTTTTAATTTAATGGTTATAACATCTCTGCGAAATATGTAGTATTATCTTATATAGTTGGTCAAACTGAAGTCTGCGGTCATTAATTTGATAAACGCCATCTAACAGGTGAATAGCAGAAACAAGATTCAAACCCTGGAAACATCTACTTTGAATGACCCTGATATGGGAGAACCACCTCACTATAAAGTTTTAAGCCCCCTCACTACAGAAATTTTAAGTCTCCTTTTCCTTAGTTTCTTAGCTCCTTAGCCCCTGGTTTTAACCACTCTCCTAATCAGTTTCTAAATCCTATACCAAAGGTTACTCTTAGCCTAAATCACAGAATGTCTCTCACCCCTGCTTCAGATAACTACTTAAAAGCCTGTGACTTAAGCTTGTTAATTGATCATTGTAGCCCACCATTCCCCAAGCCATTTCAGACCTAACTCTTGGATAAACAAAGCTATCCCAGAGATCAAATGGGTTTTAACACTCTATCAGGATAGTCCATACCTAACCCCTGGGTAAAGTTAAAATAATTGGGCTCAAGTCCTACTCCTGGAGCCAGCGCTTTTATTAACTACTCTGTTTCCCCGAAAATAAGACCTAGCTGGACAATCAGCTCTAATGTGTCTTTTGGAGCAAAAATTAATATTAGACCCGGTCTTATTTTACTATAATATAAGACTGAGTCTTATGTATTCTCTCAAGGCAGGCAGTTAGAGATAGGCATGGAGTCTCTACATTCCTGCACAAACCACAGAATTCGACTGCCAAAAAGACCTCCCCTCTCCACCCAAAACTTCTCCTTTCACAATAATTATTTACCCCTATGAGAAAACAAATGGGTACAAAATACCTAACTAGATTAAACCGACCACTCGCACCTGCGTGGTAAAGGCCACAACGACCTTCATTTCACCTGGGCCTCATTATACCAGTCATTAATATCATTATAACAGATTGATCCTGGGAAGGAACATGCGCAGTTTAAAAAGATGCTAGCCTCTTGTCAATCACAGGTGTCAATCAAGTGGTTCCACTCACGGAAAGGAGCAGCGTGTTCTAGAGAAAAAAAAGGATAAAAATTCCCAGTCTTCGCCAGCCAGCGCCTCTTGAGCTTTGCCTTTGCTCTGAGTCGCTCCAAATCCTTTGGAGTGTATTTTTTCTCCTAATAATGCCACCTGGAGCCTTGAGCTTCTTGAGCCTTGGAGCCTCTTATTTTGCTCCGCCTGCTCCTAACTCTTTGCAGTGTACTTTCTCTTCTAATAAGGCCCTTGAGCCATTCTTTACTGCTCGGGTCTGCTTCTATTTCTTTGAAGTGTAGTTTTCCTTCTAACAAACTGCTTTTTCACTACTTTACTTGGGTATCTCGTGCAATTCTTTGCTTGAGACGCCAAGAACCTGGACACCTAGCCGAGGAGGGCCCCACTCTCCGGTAAGAATCCTACATTCATCATGAACAGCAGCTGCTTAGAGAACTGAAGGGTGTGACAACAGATAGGACAGGGAGAAACCATGAGTGCTTAGGCAAAAAAACACTTGCTATCGTTCACATGGCAGAACTGTAGGTGGCAGGAATAGCAGCCTAACGGAGAGAATGCCTGAAGCCAGGTGAATTAGAATGTGATGATTAATATTTAATGTAAAATGTCACTTAGTTCCTGAGTTGAGGTTGAGTAAGAATAAATATCCCACAGAAAAATATCAGCTGCAGTAAAAGGCTATGGTATGATATGGTTCCTGAATACCACTGGGTCTTTCACTCTTGGACTTGCTCACTGGGTAGGATAAATGATATCCAGGTCCTCATCCCTGTGAATGTTACCTCGCATGGCAAAATGGACTTGGCAGATGTGATTAAATTACGGATTTGGGGATGGGGAGATTACCCTGGATTAATTCTGTGGCCTCTGGGAGCATAGCCTGGTTGACACCTTGACTTTAGCGCAGTGAAACTGTTTTGAGGCATCTGGCTTCTAGAGTCCCAAGAAAATAAGCTTGTAGTGTTTTAAGCCACCTGGATTGTGGTCATTTGTTACAGCAGCCATAGGGAATGACCGTGTTTCCCCAAAAATAAGACCTAGCTGGACAATCAGCTCTAATGCATCTTTTGGAGCAAAAATTAATATGACCCGGTATTATATTATTATATTATATTGTATATTATATTAAAGTATATTATAGTAAAATAAGACCGGGTCTCATTAATTTTTGCTCCAAAAGATGCATTAGAGCTGATTGTCCGGCTAGGTCTTATTTTCGGGGAAACGTGGTAGTATACTCACATAGAGCGATTACCTCTATTTGCGGCTATGCTTTAGTTTATGGGATGGGCATGCTTCAGAAATTACTGCTATGAAGTATATATGCATCTTAAATCAATTTTTCCATTGATCATCATTATGAAATTGCAGAAGTTATTTAATAGAACCTCAAGGACAGCTGTCATAGCTGCTTCTCCAGTACCTATCACATTGTTTTATTTTTAAACATGCATAAAGAAAAGCTCCCAAGTCATAACTGCAGCTTGAGGAATTTTTAAAAAGTGAATTTTTCTGTTTTCACCATCCATTAAGAACACAGAGCATTCCTAGCACCCCAGAAAGCCCCCACTGTGCCTCTTCATTGTCACTAGAACCTTGTAGAACCTAAAAGTTACCTGTATCTTGACTTTAGCTGTTTTTGAAACTTATGTAAATGAAATCAACAGCACGTATTATTTTCTGTCTAGTTTCTTTCACTCAACATTGTTTTTGAGCTTTGTAGCTGTAATTTCTTCATTTTCCCTATTGAATAATGATTTCCTATCAAGAATATACGAGTTCTAGGTTCTTTTGATATTGACAGTTTGTTCATTTTAGTCATTTTGGGGGTTGTGCTGTATATCTCAGTGTGAATTTAATTTTCGTTTTGTGAAGTTCCTGTTTAAGTTTTCGGGCCAGTTTTCTGTTAGGTAACCTGGCTTTTTTTTTAATGTAGGAATTTAAACAATATTCTGAACGTGAATTTTTTGCAGGATATATGATATCAATTTTTTTATAATGTGCATTTTCAGTCTCTTAAAAGGTGTTTTTGATGAACAGAAGTCCTCAATTTAAAGCAAAAGAACAAAAATTTAGCAATATTTTTGTGTGGTCTGCTTAAGAAATATGTACCTACCCCAAGGTCATAAAGATTGTCTTGCATGTTATTGTATAAAATTTGTATTGTTTTACCTTTTTTTCATTTCGATTTACCAGTCACCTAGATTTGATTTTTTTGTGTGCAGTAGGAGACAAATTTTATTTTTTCCATATGGGTGTCCAGTTGACTATACATTATTTATTTATTTACTTATTTATTTATTTATTTTTTATTATTAGTTTCAGGTGCACAAGACAAAGCAAAACTTAGATGTTTCTCATTTATATCCCTCACACTGTGTGAACCCCCCTGCCCCCATCCACTATCCCTCTGTACGTTCCCCAAATTAATTTTCAAAACCCTGTGGTCATCTTGTGGTTACCGACTATTTTCTAAAACTCTCACCTTCCCCTTATCCCCACCCCCCCGCCCCTCTAGCAACCCTCAGTTTTTCCTCCATGTTTCCAAAACTGTCTCTGATTAGTTCATTCACGTATTCTTTTTTTTAGATTCCGCATATAAGTGAGATCATATGGTATTTGTCTTTCTCTGTCTGACTTATTTCACTTAACATAATGTTCTCTAGGTCCATCCATGTTGTTGCAAATGGTAAGATTTCTTTCTTCTTTATGGCTGTGTAATACTCCATTGTATAAATGTATCACAGTTTCTTAATCCAGTCATCTACCGATGGGCATTTCGGTTGTTTCCAGGTCTTGGCTATTGTGTATAGTGCTGCAATAAACATAAGAGTGCATAAAGATTTTTGAATTGGAGTTTTGGATTTCTCCGGATAGATACCTAGGAGTGGGATTGTTGGATCATAAGGTAGTTCCATTTTCAGATTTTTGAGATACCTCCAAACTGTTTTCCATAGTGGCTGCACCAATCTGCATTCCCACCAACAGTGCACCAGCGTTCCCTTTTCTCCACATCCACGCCAGCACTTGTTGTTTGTTGATTTATTGATGATAGCCATCCTGACTGGGGTGAGGTGGTATCTCATTGTGGTTATTTGCATTTCTCTGATGGTTAGTGAGGTTGAACATTTCTTCATGTGTCTGTTTGCCATCTGTATGTCCTTTTTAGAAAAATGTCTCTTCATGTCCTCTGCCCATTTTTTAATTGGGTTGTTTTTTTGGAGTTGAGTGAGTTTTTTATAAATTTGTGATATTAACCCCTTATCAGATATATCATTGGCAAATATCTTTTCCCATTCAGTAGGATCCCTTTTTGTTTTATTGATGGTTTCCTTTGCTGTGAAAAAGCTTTTTAGTTTGATGTAATCCCACATATTTATTTTTTCTCTTACTTCCTTCGCGCGAGGGGATATATCAGTAAAAATCTTACTCCGGGTAATGTCTGTGAAGTTTCTTCCTATATTTTCTTCTAGGAATTTTATGGTTTCAGATCTTACATTTAAATCTTTAAGCCATTTTGAATTTATTTTTGTATATGGTGTAAGGAGGTGATCCAGTTTCATCTTTTTGCATGTGTCTGTCCAGGTTTCCCAGCACCATTTATTGAATAGACTGTCTTTACCCCACCATACATTCTTGCTTCCATTGTCATAGATTAAATGGCCATATAGGCATGGATTTATTTCTGGACTCTCTATTCTGTTCCATTGATCTATGGGTCTGTTTTTATGCCAGTACCATGCTGTTTTGATTACTATAGCCTTGTAGTATAATTTGATGTCAGGTATCGTTATACCTCCCATTTTGTTCTTATTTCCCAAGATTGCTGAGGCTATCCAGGGTCTTTTATAGTTCCATATAAATTTTAGGATTATATGTTCTATTTCTGTGAAAAACGTCGTTGGTAGTTTGATAGGAATCACGTTGAATATGTATATTGCCTTAGTCAGTATGGACATTTTAACTATATTAATTCTTCCTATCCATGAACATGGTATGTGTTTCCATCTATTTGTATCTGCTTTCATTTCTTTCTTCAGTGTCTAATAATTTTCTGAGTACAGATCTTTTACTTCTTTGGTTAAATTTATTCCCAGGTATTTTATAGTCTTTGGAGCACTTGTAAATGGAATTGCGTTTTTAATTTCTCCTTCTGATGTTTTATTATTAGTATATACAAATGCAACTGATTTCTGAGTATTAATTTTGTATCCTGCTACTTTACTAAATTCATCTATCAGTTCTAATAGTTTCTTGGTGGAGTCTTTAGGGTTCTCTAAATATAGTATCATATCATCTGCATATAATGACAGTTTTACTTCCTCCTTACCGATTTGGATGCCTTTTATTTCTTTTTCTTGTCTGATTGCTGTGGCTAGAACTTCCAGCACTATGTTGAATAGAAGTGGAGAAAGTGGGCAACATTGCCTTGTTCCTGATCTTAAGGGGAATGGTTTTAGCTTTTCCCCATTGAGTATGATGTTAGCTGTGGGTTTTTCATATATGGCCTTTATTATGTTGAGATATGATCCCTCTATTCCCACTTTCTTAAGGGTTTTTATCATGAATGGCTGCTGAATTTTATCAAACGCTTTTTCTGCGTCTATTGATATGATCATGTGGTTTTTATTTTTCATTTTGTTAATGTGGTGTATCACATTAATTGATTTGCAGATGTTGAACCACCCTTGCATACCAGGGATGAATCCCACTTGATCATGGTGTATGATCTTTTTAATGTATTGCTGAATTCTGTTCGCTAGTATTTTGTTGAGGATTTTTGCATCTATGTTCATTAGCGATATCAGCCTGTAGTTTTCTTTTTTTGTGGTGTCTTTGTCTGATTTTGGGATCAGGGTGATAGTGGCTTCGTAAAAAGTGTTTGGGAGTCTTCCCTCCCTCTGGATTTTTTGGAAGAGTTTGAGGAGAATAGGTGATAATTCTTTTGAACGTTCTATACATTGTTTATTGAAAAAACTATACTCCATAAGCTGTTAGTGTTGTCATAAATCAAAACACCATAATAAATATGTGGGTCTATATGTGGAGTATTTTATATCTGTATTTGTTAAATCTCCATGTCATTATCACCTTGTCTTAATTACTGTAGCTTTATAATAAATCTTGATATGTGACAATGTAAGTCTTCCAACATAGATCTTTAAGATTACCTTAGTTTCTCCTGGCCCTTTATTTTTTCATTAAACATTTAGTATTAGCTTGTTAATTTCTACACACAAAAAAAACGAAAGTCCTCTGGGGTTTTAAATAGGATTGAATTGAATATATACCTGTATATCAATTTAAGGAGAATTGATATTTTTATATCATTGACTTTTTAAGTCTATTAATATGTATTTTAATTTTATTCACGTCATCTTCATTTTTTCCTTAATAATGCTTTATATTTTTCATTGTAAAGATCTTGCACATTTTCCTCTATAAGATTTTTATGCTATTGCAAATGGCACTTTTTTGTAATTTTATTTTTATATAACTTATTGCTTATATATAGAAATACATAAAATACTTATATACATAGAAATACATAAAAACATGTAGAAATGCTTGAATTTATTTGAAATTTTACCTAGTAACCTTATTAAATTTTTTAACTTTTTCTAATAACTCATTTATAACTCTTTTAGATCTTCTATGTATAGAATCATTCTCTATACATGATTACACGTGTTTTTTTTCCTTTTTAATCCTTACAATTTGTTTTTTTCTTGGTTATTGTCCTGGTAAGACCTATTGAATAAATGTATTGTTAGCCTGCCTTCTCATCTTGTTCCCAAATGTAGGGCAAGTTTTAATATTTCAATATTAAGTCTGATATATATATATATATATATATATATATATATATATATATATATATATATATATATATATAGTTTTTTTTGTAGATATCTTTATCAGGTTAGTTAAGTTTCCATTTATTCCTAGTTTGCCAACAGGTGTTCATGATCAAAAACACTTTTCTGTATCTTAACAGGATGACCATATGCCTTTTCTACTTTATTCTGCTTACATAACAGTAAAATGATTGTCTAAAATAAAACCCACCTTGGTTACTAATTCTACTCAACATTGGAGTCTGTGCAATAAAACCAGAAGAAATAAAAGTCATCCAGATTGGAACGGAAGAATTAAAATTACCTTTTTTCCTAGGTGGTTATGTGTATAGAAAATCCAATAGAATCCATGAAATAGCTACTAAAACTCGTAAGTGACTTAAGTAACACTGCAGGACACAAGGTCACATTTCAAGACCCATTTCAGAGAAGAACATCCTACCTGAAGCCTTTCCTGATCACTCCCCAATCGGAAATCTGTTTTCCCCTTTTCTACTTCTCCTGTTGTTCTCATGCAGTAGATTTGAGTCATAGAAACATTTTACTCACAATTAAATAATACTTAGCCCCACTGCTGACCTTGCATCGTTTCCTTTTATCCTTCCCAGAAAAAAAAAATCTACTCATACATATTAAGATCAGACAGACTTTTCACTAAAATAGAATTGTATAAATCTTGAAAGTGTGAGGACACCAAGAAATCTTAAAAATTATTTTTACCTATTTCCCCACTTTAAGGAGGCAAATATTTTGACTTGACTGCCGTTTACAGTCTGGTCTTACCTGCTGACATTGGGGCTGTTACACCTCTGTACACATGTTTACCTCAACACTGCTAACACTTGATGGTACCTACTTGTGTTCACACCTGTCTCTTTTCTGGACTATAAGCTCCTTGGGTGCAGGGCCCATATTTTATCTGCTTGACTTAGTACACAATTATAAACAGCACTTAGTACACAATTATATCAGTAATAACAACAATAATAATCATGGAAGCAGGAACTGTCTTGAGTACTTCACACATATTTATTCAATTAATGCTCATTTAACTGTATGATAAAAGCACTTTTATTTTTCCAGAGGAGAAAACCAAGGTCTAGATTAAGTAATTTACCATGTCTGGATGTGCTTAGGACAGTCAATTTATGCATAATATTCTGGTGCAACTATTAATAGCTTACCCTTATACAAAACTTCCTTTTGTAAAATAAACTTATGTCTATCTTAGGCATAACCAGATTCCACACCTAGGTAGTAGGCTCCATATCGCCTGTTCATATCCTTTAAGAAATATGATACGCTCCTGAAATGGACATTGAATGAATGCATGGTTAAGACACCGTTCCTGCCTTAGACAAGCTGACAATCTTGACAGAGGCGACTAGAAAATCTCACAAATGACTACTGCATAGAGGGAAATGAAAAGGACAAAAAAAGGCGATGGGTATTTTATGGATGGAAAAATGGTGTTTGCTTGATGATAGGAGATACTTCATGTTATAGGAGGCATTTAAAATGGGGACCATTTGAAATGGCTGGAGCATAAGAGAAAATATTTCAAAGTAGAGATAACAGTGTGCCCTGTCTATGGGAGGAAAGGGGTAGGACTTATTTGGGGAAACAGCTCATTTGGGTCATGGAATCCAAGTACTATGGAAAGCCTAGAATTCTATGGAAAAGACTTTAGACCCAAGTTAGTAGACAAGAGTGGGGAGGGGTTAAGTGTGATACAGCCAGAACTTAAATTTAGGAAACTTAATCAGGATGCGGTGTGTATGATGGTTTGGTGTACATGCCACATAGTATACTCAGGGAAATTTTGTTGAATGAATTTTAGACTATATAGCTTTACAAATTCAGTAGAAAAAAACAAATAAAGGAATGCAAAATAGTTCTCCAGGCAAGCTGATAAATCAGTAATATTACGTTTTACGAATTCTTAATACTTTATACGCCATATGGTATATATGTTTGCTGTGGGAACTGAGGGGAATGTGGGTAATTTTGCAAATTAATAGAAAATTTACATGCAGGAAATAGATAATTTATTATTATTATTATTCTAATAATCTAGTTTACAAATATTTTGAGACACGGTCAGGATAGACTATGGTAATGAATCTTATTGAAGTCATGAAAACGCCACGGATAGATGACAGTAAGACTGAAACATTTCTGATAGACTAGCGATGGTGAAAAGGAAATCCTCGTAAGATTCAGAGAACTTCAGCCCAGCTAGAAACCAGTATTCTGACAGAAACGTATCATAAACTGTGGAGACACTGTGCACCTAGGGTTTTTCCACTAACCAGATGGCAACATCTGTAGAATGTCACAGAGATTCTATGTTTACACAGAGAGAGCCTGGGCTTTGAAAACCCAAGATTGTCACTGGCCTCGCTGACATTTGTTTTTGTCAGGAGCAACAAAGCCTGAAAATTCACATTTCTGTTCCTAGTTTCATCCAGGCAAGACAGAGGTGTACCTAATAATTTTCTGGGAGTGTTGCAACACATGCAGAGATGACTGGCTGTACTGTAGGAGGAAAGCATTACTGAAGCTGAAGGATTCACCGATATGAAATTCAGCATATTCCAAAATATATCAGCATCTCCAAAAAAGGAGACAGTGCATTTGCTAGGGCCACAGACTCACTAGGTAGAAGTCCCCCCTACTGAGTTGAAGGTCACATTCCTGTGTGATAAGGTAGTAACCTCATGTAGACACAAGAGATGCCTTCTTTAGTAATCACAATTTCCACAGTCATGGTAAGAGAGCTGTGACTATGAATGGGGCCCAGGATTCTATAACTCAGAGAATTTGACTTAATGGAAAACTGGTTACACTAATCAAGACCATAATGCTTGATCATTTACAAAATACTTTCACATATTTTATCTCCACTGATCTTTACAATCGAGTGAGTGAGTGAACATCATCAGAATCATCCCACTTTAGAGAGGAGAAAACTGAGGCTTGGAAAAATTAAGCTATTTCCCAGTAAGTGATGGCTGGGACCACAGAACGTATTTCTGAAGAGCAAATCTTTTGCTGTTTCCACAACATCGTACTCTTCTCTTCTGAATTAAGGAAATCACATTTAGGGGACAGAAAGAATCGTAGATATTATTAACGTTTTTATTTGAAATTAATGATGTTTTTATATCCTTTTCCTGGACTTTTGGAGAATACCTTGTAGCTCAAATGAAGGCAAAGATAGTATAAAAAAATAGAATCCAGAGAAGTTGGGAGTTAGTGGCAGGGCCCTATGACCTCCTTCCGTTCCCATTATGTTAGCCTTTTCCAGTTTCCAAAGATATGAACAAGCATTATCCCTTTTAAACTCCAGGAATTGCTAAAATTCTTACCTTCTGAAAATGTCCTAACCCCATGTGTCAAGAAACACATGAAGTGATTAACATCATTCCATCTTGCAAAAAGCATCTGGTACATAGTCCCTCTGTTAATGTAATGGTGATAATTAGTTTTATGGGTCAACTTGGCTGGGCCCAGTGCCCAGATAATTGCTTAAATGTTATTCTGGGTGTTTCAGTGAAGGTGTTTTTTGAATGCCATGAACATTTGTTTGTTTTTTAATGTTTAATTTTTTTTATATTTAAGCATTTAAAAAAATTTTGAATTCCAGTTGACATGCAATATTATATTAGTTTCAGGTGTACAACATAGTGATTAGACATTTATATAATTTATGATGTGGTCATCCCAATAAGTCTAGTACCCATGTGACACCATATGTAGTCACTACAATATTACTGACTATATTCTCTGTGCTATACTTTATATCCCCATGATTGTTTTTATAACTGGAAATTTGTACTTCTTAATCCCTGTATCTTATTCACCTGAGTAACTTCTAAATCAGTGGATTTTGAGTAAAGCAGATTACCTCTTAAAATGTAGGTGGGCCTCATCCAGTAAGCCGTGTCTGTAGGCCCTTAATAGAACAAAGACTGACACACACACCCTCCCAAATGCCCCAGTAAGAAGGAAATCAGCCAGCAGACTGCCTTTGGACTCAAACTGCAACTCTTCCCTGAGTCTCCACCCTGCTGGCTGATGCCATCAGATTTTGGACTTGCCAAATCACATAAGTCAATTTCCTTGAAATAAATCTCACTATGGTATATACACACATCCTGTTGGTTTTGTTTCTCTGGAGAACACTGAATAATCAGGATTGTTACATGTTATATAGTATATGACATATAAGCATATACACACACAGACACATACACATATATCTATGTATACTCAAAGCAGCCACTGAACTAAATGAGCTTTATGGCCCCCATATCATATTAAAACTAGTCTGCTGACCCAGTGAACTGATCATCCTTTTAAGAAGATACCACCTGGTTATCTCTAGATTTGAGGTTCAGGGTTCAAGAGAGAAGGCAGTAATCTCAGTTCAAGTCTAGAGTTGCTTTCTTCTCTGTGAAGGAAACACATAGGGACTCCATTTTCCTTCCAGGCCCTTGAGGAGACCGTGTTCATTTGCCTAAACAATATGGAGTAATTTTTAAGAGAAGGAATGTTTCATGAAACTTAACAGCTCATTTCCATGAATTTTAGGAAATAACACTATTATCATGCAGGAAACATTAGATTCTGGATCCCTGCCCACCCCGACGCTCGACTTCCAGAGGTTTGTGCTAACAAGAATTTAGAAAGAGGGAGGGGTTAGGGTACAAGTGGACTTGCCCTGCTGTTTTGTTGTGACTATATAAAGAAAGCAAGGCTTTGCATATCGGAATTCTTTCAGGAAGTGCCTAGTGACTCCCAAGTCACTCATGCTGGTTAGATTGGTGGATGTGAAAGAGGTGATTGAAAACCAGGATAGACCATGAAATACCTGCTCTCTCACTGTGACTCTGGGCTCTTCAGTGCCACTTTCATTCCCATCCAGGCTAAGTGAGATATGGGGAAAAAATTAACTGGAGTATTAGGGAGAGGGTGCTTCAACTTCAAGGGCTTTTATTGAATAAACACTGACCATGAAAAATAGCAGAACAAATGTTCAAAAAAAAAAAGAGATCTTTTGAAGGAAAAAAGAATTCCAAGTGAATTGGGAATTATTTGGAAGAATGAAAGCCACAACTATGTTAGCAATCCCTTATAGCTTTTGTGGATTGGGGGAGTGGGGGAAGCCAACACTCTGTAATTACAAACTTTTTCTATAACCATGGTAAAGGTCTAGTAAAACACCTTCTAACTGTTATGTTTGGAGAATTGTTCCTGAGAAGAAAATGTCCTTTATACAATTCTGAGTACTTCACTCAGAAAACAATCCATGTGTATGTGTATACACATTCACATATATGTAGTTATCTACCCAGAATTTTGATTTCGAAGATACAGGTTTTCATTTGTTTCTAGTTAAAGTAATCAAGGTACTGATCATTTCTATTTGCAGAAATATATCTGTTACTTTTTTTTTAATACGATACTAATGTAGTAGCTGCATTGACTTGCAAGTTGTTCAAGCATCCCTCTTGCTCTGTCACACATATTTGCATTGCCACAGATAATCTTCCATTGTCATGTTGGTAACCTCATTTTGGATACAACTAGGAGACTCTCGGGCCTAGGGAAGGGAATCCCACGAGATATTACCTCTTTAAAGTGCTTCTTGGATCTTTGGCAGTGAGTTCTGTGCTAAGACCTGCCCTCCATAATTTATATACCCATGGCTTTCTCTAATTTGAATGCAAACCTGGCCTAGGTGTCCAGTGGTGAAAGGTAAAGATGCTCGTCTGAGCTGTGGGGCACATCTTGTGTGTTTATTAAATGGAATCTGTCGGTTTTGCCTTTTTCAATCTCCCAGCAAGAGATCCCGTATTGCACATCTGAGGACAATTCTTGGCCACTGTCAAATCTGTTTTGCTTGCTGCCTTTGTATTTCCTACTGTTCTGCTTTCTTCTTTCCCCCTGTGGACTGTGCACATTGGTGGAACACAGCTGGGGAGAAGAAATAAGACTTTTGTACCCATGTTGAGGGGGATCATTAATACCACAGATTGACTGAAAGAAAACGGGTTTTGTCTGATGTTCACAACGAGTACTGCCTTCCTGTGGGGCTGTCTCCTCTTTTGTATTTGCGAGTGAATTTTCCTACTAATTCTATCCTTAAAATAGTTAATTAGTGCCCTGAATATATTAAAGTAAGTGTATAGAAAAAGCATTAGATTTGGAAATAAAAAGACATAAAATACATTTATTCTCTTGAAAAATTCAGATTGAACAGGATCAGATGTCTTGTTGGACATTTAGTGTTTAGGTGTCTGGAATCTGTATTTAAAAGGAAATACTAGAATTTTTATACTTAAAGAAATTAAAGGAACTAAAATTCTAGTACTGAAAATATTTTAGCACTTAATCAGCCTCCTTTATTTACCAGATAAACTGAGGCCCTCAGCAGACAGGTGGCATACTAAAGTCACAAAGCGCAAACCGTAACTAGCAGAGTAAATATTTCCTACGAATTAAACCAGTGACATTTCTCCTGCATTCTAGTAGCTGCATTGGATTCCTTCAGAGTGCAGGAACAGTCACCTTTAGCAAAATGGTATCAATTCACCTTTCTAAACCTTAAACAATAATAATTCTATATAACTTCTTTCTCTAGTTCTTATCCCTACTGGTTAACAGTATCAGAGTTCACCTGCCTTACTGCAAGCTGTAACATGGTTTTCTCATTTGTAGAAACTGCTAGACAGATAGAAATAGGACCAGGCTAATAAGCTGGTTGGGATCTCAGACTTTAATTACAGTTTAACCAGAAAAGAAACACGCTTACCAGAAGTTCATGCAAAGCGAGTCTACCAAATACTGGGTTTTTGTTGGCCAAGTTACCACTGTTCTCTCAGTAACCTAACAGACATTCAAGGAAGCAGATACATTTACCAAATGAATGAAAAGAAAGTTTTCAAGTGCTCGATTCAGTATAGTTTCTAAAAACATCTCTTGATTTTACACAGTAAAAGTTGGAGAAAAATATGAATAATTAATAGTCACAGTGAATCACTAAACTCCACTTTTTATTAATTGAAATCTCTTCTCTTTGTAAACCCCTGGCTGAAGGTCCTGCTCATGAGTGTCTGGTGCTCAGAAGCCAGGGACGGCGCCTGGGATCAATCCAGCAGGGCGAGTGGGTATCGCTCCTGTTGCACAGCCTGCAAAGCAGCCTCTCGAGCCATCCTGGAGTTTTGTGAATATGGGGCGGTGGCCATGGGGTACGCCACTTGGATCTCTCAGAAGAGAACTTGCTCCAACTACGGGAGTCAGCTAACGGCCTCCAGATGCAGAATCTTCAAGATCTGCTCCAGGCTTCCAGCTGAGGACGGTCTCTCCTAAGCAGCCCCAGCCAACAGCTGAGCAGGGTGGGAGCAGCAGGCCTGGCTGTGTCTACTCAACACAGCCCTCTTCCATGAGCGATCTGTGCGCGGGAGCGCCCTGCTGGGCTGCCAAGCCTTACTCAAGCTGTGCTGCACTGGAGGCTCTTCCTACCCAACCCTCCTCCTTCAGACTCTCCGTTCACAGGTGTGACTCCTGCAGGTTCTCCTTGCCTACTCCTGCTCCCTCTCTCCTTTATCTTTCACAAGTATTATTCCTAATAAATTGCTTGCATGTCTAAATCCATTCGGCCTCCTGGATGACCCAACATGGCACAATGAGCTAACATTCTTTGATGAATCATTTTTTTTTTTGGTAATCTGATTGTTCTAACTGAATCCTGTCTGAATTAGCAAGTTTGCCCCTTCCCCCTCCACAGTTTCTGTGGATGGGTGACTTGTGCAGCCATAGGCATACCAAGTGTTCTTGGATAAGGTATGCACACTTGAATAAAACTGTGTCAATCAGAGGCTCTTTCTCAAGAATTTAAACAAAGAGATATTGAAACCACGGTTATATGGTATTGAGAATTGGAACTGTAAGTTCATGTTTAGAGCTGAGGCCAGACCTGGTACCATAGTAACTTCAGACTGCACATAAAACAAAGCTGTGAGGTCACAGAAAAGACAGGTCTTAGAGAGGAAGCAAGTCTGCTGCAGATATGGAGAAACAAGCAAAGATGAAACACTACAGCATCACCACTTTGGAATACCATCTGGTAGTTTCTTAAACAAAACTAAATATACTCCAGCCATCATGTTCCTTGGTATTTACCCAAAGTAGTTAAGAACTTACCTCCACCCCAAAACCTGCACATGGATGTTTATAGTAGCGTTATTCATAATTGCCAAAACTTGAAAGCAACCAAGATGTCCTCAGCAGGCAAATGGCTGAACTGTGGTCCATCCAGACAATGGGATATTATTCAGCACTAAAATGAATGCGCTATCGAGCCATAAAAAGACATACAGGAGTCTTAAACACATATTACTAAGTGAAAGAAGCCAATCTGAAAAGGCTACATAATGTATGATTCCAATTACATGACATTCTGGAAAAAGTTAAATTATGGAGACAGTAAGAAGTCAGTGGTTGCCAGGGGTTGGGGGGAGAGGGAGGAATAAGTAGGCACAGAGAATTTTTAGGGCAGTGAAAATACTCCGTATGATACTATAAAAATGGATAGATACCATCACACTTTTGTTCAAACCCACAGGACTTACCACATCAAAAGTGAACCTTACCATAAATTCTGGACTTAGGGTGATAATGATGTGTCAATGTAGGTTCATCGATTGTAATGAATGTACTGTTCTCGGCAGGAGGTGAGTAATGGGGGGGGGCTGTGAGTGAGTGGGAGCAGGGAACCGGGTATATGGGAAATCTCTTCCTCTCAGTTTTGCCGTGAACCCGAAAACTTCTCTAAAAAAAATACAGCCTTAAAAAACAAAACAAACTATAGCATCGCAAATAAAATGACTGCTTGATGTCCAAAACCAACATTCCTTGTCCCAGATTCTCCAAAGTCTGGCTACACACGTGGCTGTTCGGCTCCAAGCCCTTTGTGCTCTTACATTACGTTCCCTAATACTGCAGCCAGTCTGAGCCGCAAAAAAGTTCCCAAGATAATTGCTCAGAAACAAGTTTAAGTACTTACTCATCTCAGACTGGAGTTGAACTTAGTTCCTTTTCCAAAACCATTAAAAAGGATTAGAGTTAATATCAAACTGATGTCCTTTTGTCCCACTTTCCTGAATCACATAAGATATCATACAGGGTCTTGAATATCAAAATGCTGTTTCTTTTCCCTTTGCTTTGTACTTCTAGTCCATGTTCTTGCAAACCTACCAAAATCCAAGGTACTTGGAGATAAACTTTTCCAAAACAAAATGCAAATGAACCAGCTAAATTACATACAAATTTCTATTTAATTTCATAAATACTACCCAAACACCTCTTACGTGGCTAGCGCTATGCTATTGCCTATGCAAATGATGAACAAACATAATCCAGTGCATTGGACCTTAATATTAACATCATTCAGCAGAAAAAACATACACATATGAAATAAAAAACAAAACTAAACAACAAAAAAAACAGTAACACTATAAAGTTTGTCAAGTTTAAGTGCTCTAGACATTGTAGGTATTTAATATTTATTGCTGTTAAGTGTTATGAGAAATAATGCATTAGCTCTAATTTAGCAGTAACGATTACATTTCAGGTCTTTACAGATAAACCAATTATTCTTCGAGTTAAAATAGTTTGAAATGTGTCAGGTCTGTCAGTCCTTCTGGACAGTGCACTCCTTGTAGGAAGGTTCCGTGTTTTATTTTGCAACCCCCATCACTTAGTATCGGATCTTAGTTATTTAATACACTTGATTGATTGAGCTTCGGGACAATGAAACAGGGAAATACCGCAGTGCTTTAGAGGTCTTTCTCTTGCTCCTGGAGTATGTAAACTCTATTTATTTTGTAATTTTCTCAGAGTATAACTAGACACTGCAAGTATCAATAGGACAATATATTTACTGTGACCATCAAATACTTAATTCTCATTGACATCTTGAATTTATACACATTATTTTAATTAATTCAGAATGAAAATAAGTCAACCAGAATATGTAATTTAAAAAAGGTTCAAAAGATTTCAAAGTATGTCTGAAATGAGTCAACATCCAGTTGTTCACAAATGTTTAAAATAAATCCCTGATCAATAAATTTTGAGACTAGACTATAAAGCATTTGGTTATAACCTTGAAATGAACTCGTTTTTCAAAACACACCAAATAAAAATACTTTAATGAGATGATTTGGTGGAATATACTTGTAAAAGCTACTCTAAGGGCAAATACCACTTATTAATTTGTTTAATTTAGCCGAGGATTTGCACTCCCTGTAAGGTTGTTTCATATCTTTTAAATTTTACTCAGATCCCCATCCCAATACCACTTCCCTTATCATACCCAGCATATGAAATGAGCCTCTAATTATCTTAACTTAAAAATCAGAAAACTCCATAAGCTTTCTTCACTATCTGCCCCTTTATCCCTCGTCTCATCTAATAATCTGCTTTTTCACCTCAGAAGGAAGTTACGCGCCTTCTCTTTGCCAGGGTCAACGCCACGTGTGGATCTCATCATCCTTTCTATCAGGACCCTGCCATATAAACCACCACTCTCTTCTGCTGCCTTTTTTCTTTTCTTTTTTTTTCCTCCTTCAAATATGGTATTCTGTTCATAGAACAAAAAATGAAATTCCGTAAGACACCCTTCCTTAATGTTTATACTCCTTTGAACTAGTGTACCTGCTCTATTGCCCCCTTTCACCACATTTCTTGACAGAGCAGTTTCACTTTGTTTTTTTATTTTGGAAAGGTAGAGGACAGGGAATTAGCATCTACAAAAAGGTGGGCTTGCCGCTGCTTTGAAAGCCTTGTGGCAGGCCGGCATCATCACTCTTTTGAGACCTGTGATCCCCAGACATTGTTCCTCAAGTTGCCTTGCTGTTCTCTCATCTTCTCCAATAGCCTCCTCACTCTTCTCCGAGTCCAGTTGCTCTGCCTTCTATCTTTCTACAGTCACCTTCCAGCTAGGATTCTGTTCCCTCCCTGCCTAGAGCCTGTGTGCCTCCCTTGGGCCTGCTGATAAGTACATCTCCCCCAGGCAGACACTGGGCTCTTACACTGGTGCTCTGCTCTTGGCTTCTCCCACACACCCTGCAATCAAGCAAACCTCAACTATGTTCCACTCACCGCCCTGGACTTTCCAACCTCCATGCCTGGAATGATTTTCCTTACTCCCAAGAGAGGCCTATCAGCAGCTATCAAAACTTCAAAGGCCAAATCCTCACTGACGTTTTTGCTAGTTCAGAGCTTTCGTCTGAAGTTCTGGAAGTTTTCATTGGAATTTCATGACATTGATCTCGTCCTTGGATTACCATCCCTAGGAGGGTACAGATTCTTTGAAGGGGGCCTCTGACATAGAAAACACAAAGTCCAGTGGTCTTAGGTTTGAATCTTCCTCTTACTTTTTCTGTGGCCACAAGCAAGTTATTTACCATTTACCATCTTTAACCACCAGTTTCCCCCCATGGAAGATTGAAATAACAATACCGCCCCCCCCCCAAGTAGAATTATGGTAAAAATTACAAGAGATAGCAAAAAAGTATCTGGCACCTAAACATGTTTATAGATTCAATTTTTTTCTTCTTTTTTTTATCAGATCCAATTTACTTAGTTTAGACTGAAGCTGCCTGTGGTAATAAAATATGTCATTTCACCCCATTGTTTTGGACAGGCTATAGATTATAAATGCAAACGTTTGAATATTTCACATTTATTCTTATTTTTCTCTAGGGAAGCAGAAAAAGAAAACTGTTGCTCTAAGTATTCTTCCTTAAAATGAAAAGAGAAGGAGGAAAGGAGGAAGGGAGGAAAAAAGGGAAGACCTGAGAAAAGTAGGAAAGTTGGAGGAGAGGAGAGAGAAAGGGAGAGGAAGGGAGGGAGAAAGGGAGAGAGAAATTCAATGCTTTTAGATGAGAAAAGTAGAATGTTATTCAATTGAAAACACAGAAGTGCTTCCAAAACAGTGTATTTATAAAGCCCAATTCCTTCAGATTTCAAAATACTACAAACACAGGTCAGCCTGCAAATCAAGTGTTTCCCATCTACGTTAAGCTTTCTGAAGTAACCTGCTTGCAGATGAATCTTAAGCAACTTCTTGCCTGTTTTCTTAACATGGCTTGGCCAGGAGTTGTGAACATTGGCTCAGAAGACCTGATTTCACAGTGACCAGCCAACACGCCTCACAGTTTAGCACTGAGTAGGGCTGTGAGCCAAATGGGGCCTTGGCTTTCTGCAGAGAAGAGTTATCCTAAATAACCACAGCAAAAGGAAGTGGGGAGGTTCTGTTCTAATCACACAAGTGAAATTGGCTAAAGGCTGTCATTTTCTAAGCCTCCCACAATGAAAACAGCAACTGTAAATGTGAGAAAACATCCCAGGACCTAACTTTTACATAATATTACTGATTAGGTTCCCTTTTCGGGATGCTGAGGACTTCCCAAAAAAGAAACCTACATTACTTTTAATCTGTCACAGAGCTTGGCATCACATCAGTCATCTTAAGAAAATCTAAGAACTTCAAAATGCATTAATCTCCAGTATACTGGATCTTTGTAACACATTCATTCTTAGTGTTTTGGCAAAGTAGCTTATGTCACTAGCTTAATTGGTGGCAGGTTATTTTCCAGTTGTCAAATAATCTTTTCCTATTTAAGAGTCAGGAATAAAAACATTTACTCATAAAGGAATTGAATAATTTGGAACACAAACAACATAAGTATTTATTTGAAAAACATTTTCCATTGAAGTAAAATGGCAAATCAGCCATAGTAGCTTCTTACTACTAATTTTAATTTGCACTCACAGTCACTTTTATTCATCATGTTCAAAGATATTGCTATAGAAAACTATTTCACAAAGTATTTAGAAAAAAATATATACAGTCTTTCCAACAGAAAGTTAATTAAAATAACAAAGCTAGGCGAAAGAAAGCTAAGATATAAAACAAGCTGACATTTATAAACACAAATAAATAAATATGTACAAAAGAGTCTATGCTGACAATGGACAAAGAAAAGCTTTACAGTACAAGTAATGGTGACAAGAACGGAAAACATCTCAGGATCCTAGGCTAAGACTCTAACACAATGTAGTTAAAAAAAAAAAAAAAAGAGAGAGAGAGAGAGAGAGAGAGAGAGAGAGAGAGAGAGAGAGAGAGACAAAAAGAAGTAAAAACAAAACCCAGAGAGTCTGAATTAATATTATCCTCAAAGTTAAGCTAAACTAAATTTTGACTCCACAGCTAAGTTCCTGTACTTCTGTTCTGAGGGGGCTAAACAAAGGCGAGAACTGTGTCCTTAGAACTGAGGGTAGAATTTGGCTCAGTCTTTTAAATCCATTTCTATTCATCTGTTTCTAAATATTTCCTTACTTCATTCCTGGAAATTTCTAAAGTGGAGCTGACATTGTTGGCAAATATGGGGGAAAAAAAGGTTTTCCCAGATCTAGATAAATATGAGTAGAAATCAAAGCCATTTTTGAAGCTATTTCTTAATTACTATTAACTCAATAAGCGTTTTAGGTAGAAACCTCCCAGTAGAAAGCTAATTAAATTCTATCATGAATCTCTCAGGCTTGGGGGAAAGTATATGTAGATTCAGTGACTGAGATTAATTTTCATCTATATGTAACCTCTGCTGGAAGAAGCAGCCTGTTAATATACGCCTACAGGAAAGATTTGGCTCTATTGTTGAGAATCCTAGTGACCTTAAGATTTACTCTCCTTCCTACTATATACACCCCTTCCCTGGGAAAGCCGCACTGGGCAGTGCTCAGGTCTCCCAGGACAATGCTCCACGCTACTGCAATGGAACAGTAATAAAAACCCACTACCGCATTATCTTGTCACCCATTCAAGTCTGGCAAATAGCTTCATGACTGAAGATCAGCAGAAGGTAAAGGGCCCCTTGGTGGCTGCATATCCTGAAACTTCTCCTATATCTCAAACCAGGAGTTACCTGCTTTCTGAGCAGAGGGAAAGGCCCGGTGCTCAGTTCTGGCTTCTGCCTTTAAGCAGATTGGCTCCAGAATGTTTCTTCTCATCACTTAGGCTGCCACCTCCCAGAACCTGATGCTTCCCAGATAACCCAGAGTAAATGTAAGGGTACAGCATGTACTAAGACGGATTTCTAAGAAACTGGATACAACTCCATCATTTAAGAACAATTAAAATGTTGTCTCCTACACATTCCCTAGCAAGTATATTATTCAGGATAGTTTGAAAGTTAGGTAAGCTGCTTAATATTATGCATGACTTGTATGCAGAAACCTAATCCATAAATAACACACAATCTATCTTGCCAGACCTCCTCTGGCTCTTATAATCAGAGGACTTATGTACAAATAATTTTTAGACTAGCAATTGTAGACTCACATGTTTATAAATTATTTTGATTATGATAAGTCACCCACAAGTCTCAGTTTATATTCCTTGGAACAAAACTCTTAAAAGGGGAAGAGGCTTTTCATTTAAGCCATTGGAAATGTCTTCAAGTCTGCAGAGCAAGGACAGGACCAGAGAGTCTCAATGGTTGTATTTCCTAAAAGGGAGAGACTCCTGTGCAGAGCAGGACTAATGGAAATTTTCATTCCTCCCATAAGCCCGTGGGCTCAATATTCAGTAGAGGAGCAAAAGCAGAGGTAAGAGATTCATTCCTCAACAACTAGTGGGAGGTCCACATTAATGGAACATCAATACTAAAGTTAATTCAAATGTATGGGATTAAATTATAATTAATGATGATACTTAAGCCTTGTGTCTTGAGTAAGTGAAATAGTAGAAATTCACATGGCCTCATATTAACTAGGTCCAAATTTGGGGAATTCTATCTTTCTTAAGCATGTTATGGTTTTAAAAGTTAAACATTTGGTGTCATGTGAAAAAATTCCTTTAGAATCTTTGGGTCAGACATTAAACATTCTTTTGTATCTGTGGTTGAAATTTTACTGAAAATGAGGAAATGCTACTGCATTCATAGAAACTAGTAATGAGATGGGACTTGTGGGCATACAAAATAGTTTATAAATATTAGTATACTTTTGACTGTTGAGAAAGGTGAGGAGGAAAATGGCCATATCCAAACCTAATTATTGGGTGGGGTGTAAATAAGCTCTAAATTAGGGTTTGTCCGTAGCTCTGCTTCTTCCTTGTTCTCTAAAACGTCTCCCCCGAGTTCTGATTAGTCTGATTCAATTATGTATTTTTAAAAAAGCATATTCCCTGTGGCTACTGAGTCACTTTGCTGTCAGTACTGAAGTTTCAGTGATGGTGGACACTTCCCAACGGAAGAAATACACTGAAAAGACAGATTTTGAATTTCACAAAAGCCTTCTTACCAAAATACATTCCATATATATATATATGCAGTTACCTAGGTAACGGCACACTTACATCTGCTAGTCAGTTTTCACTTCTTGTACATCTTCACATTTCTGCAGACTGATTCCTCGCTCTTATATCAAAGGCATTAAAACTTCGTGCTGTGGCTGAAGGTGTCTGACATGATAATATTTTTATAGAAGTTATCTGAATGAGCATTGCAATAACCCTTGACCTTATCAATGACCTGATGAACAGGGATGATTGATGTTTGCTCTCCATCAGCATGGGTCAGTTTTGATGAGGACTTGTCAGTGGAAGCATTGTCTGCAAGAAATGATACAAGAAATTAGTCTGCAAGAATTGCCGGTGACATGCCTAAGGGCCGCCATACTGACACTATATTTTGCACACGGGTGTACACAGAGGAAATGAAGCTCTGTTTTTTTCTTAGGTTAGGTAATAGGCAGCACAACAATTTCATGTTTTTCATCTTCAAAGTGCATTTCTATGTATAAAGGAGTGTTAGTTTGCCTTCTAGGAGGGGTTTGTTTTAAGAAATATTCTTGTAAGTGGCATTATTCAGAGTCGATGAATAAAATAATCAGAGAATTGCCTCAATAAATGTGGCAAAAGACTCAAAAAAAAAGTGACAGATTATATAACAAGTGAATTAAAAGATGCTGAAATATTTATGGAAGAATGATGTCTGAGATGTTTTGAAAATAATACAGGTAGAGAAAAATGAGTAGGTGGCTATGAGTTGAGAGGTACAAAGGATTCATTATACAATCTCATCTACTTTATATATGATTGACATTTTTCATAAAGATTTTTATAAAAAGCAATTTAAAGGATTTTGGAGAATAAAAATGAATGAAAATAAACATAAAAGGCTCTTTTGAACACATTTTCCCATGGTTTTACCTTGTGAAATGACTGGAGTATAGAAAAAAGGCATCTTTTATTATTTTTCATTACATAAACCTAGCTTATCTTTATCAAAACTATTTTAAGTACATATTCTTATTAACTGTACTACAGTCTCAGAATGATGTTATACACCGTTATGCAGCAATGATGTTATATAGCAATAATATCAGAGCAATTGATAATAACAAAGGACTGCTAATATATTTTTGTTCCAAATTTCTCAAAATCATATATTTAAATATTACTTCCTTAGAACCAAAAATTTCTAAAATTGGCTCAGATAGTGCGCTGAAACTCACTTAAGCTCTATTGTCTACAAACGCATATGTCTATCTTCATGTACTCTATGAGTATCTTGTATTTGGCTCTCCCAATACATTTTGGAGAAAAATTCTACCTTAAAATTAACCACAGAGATTTCACACTGATGAAGGAGCAAATACGACCTTCTACTAAGTACTCAGTTTCCTACAGTTGTATCTTCCCTACTTACCGTGGAAGAGGCAAACACTCTATCACGAAATACTGCTTCTGGAATCATTGCTCCAGAATTGGAATACTCACTCCAGCCATTTTATATTTTGAGTCAACTGGACCCAGCATGTGACCCAACATTAAAAATCCTTCAATAATTGGTAAAATGCTATCATCCCTGTATCTGTTATCTTTGAAAATGAATCAAATTGCTCAACTGTTATCTTGTGTTGGAACACACACTTAAATGAAGGTTGAAACAGGAAATGCTGTTTTCATCCCACACTAAAGGCAGTAAGAGTGAATAGATGGCTTATGGGAAGAAGGGGCAGACTGAAGCATGGCAGAATGTTGATGACCCAGGATTGGTGAGAAAAAGGCTCAGGGCGTTCACTGTATAAAGGCCCCTCCCATTCAGCTCTCAGCAAGCTGACTGATTCTGGGCTTTCCTTCAGTTCATATATTCACTAGCCATTGGTTTTCTGTTGGGGATTTTTCTATTGACTTAAGGCTCAATAACGAACAATTTGTGCTTGATATTTTTAGAAAACTACACATCCTCAAAGAAACTTCAAGGATATAATCATTCTGCTTCATTGACAACGTCCAGGGGCATATACTTTTTAGAGATTTTGACCAGTTCCATTCTTAATATGTGACCCAAATTTCTGAGTCTTCACAGACTAATAAAGTAAAATTCTGAGCAAGGGCTGTATTTCAATATATAGATGCTATTCCCAGTCCTCTGGTTAGATTATACATTATGAGCAATATAGATGTTGATTATAGCTGTAAGTTTGAAAACCAGGGGCTAGGGAAATGAACTATTATTTTACCTATGCTGAAATTTCAAGCAGATAAAAATCCTCAAAAAGCAGGCTTAGAATGACAATTTCTCTTGTATGACTTCTATGAATGTACCATGATATATCCAGTAATTCAAAAGAGCAGTGGAAGAGTAAAGAATTTTACTTCATTCCTTTCTAACAAACCTCTCAAATACTGCCTTCCCCCCCTCCCATTATTTTACCTGATATGTGACGTACTAACTCCTGAGCATGGTACATTTCTTAGAAGGAGCGGCTTGCAGACACCCCCATGCAGAGAAGAGCCAGCACAGCACACGACCATTTGAAATTTCAGAAATTCTAGCTCGATGTAGGAATGTCATTGTGCTAGCTGAGAAGTGTTGTAAAGAACAAGCAATTTTGCTGATGCAGCAAGAATCTTAGTTTAATCCATGCAAATATTCTCTTATTACCTTGCAAAAAATTCATGCATTCAAAAAGGAATAAAAATTTACCTGAATGATCCACTTTTGTTGAAGGAATGCTCTTAGAAGACATTATCTATACCATAAACATATGAATTTCTAGATCAATTCCAAGATATAAACCAACTAGATATCCATCATTTGCAGTGACTCTTTGCATACTCTAAGTGACCCAATACACCAGCAGTCCCACTGAGAACTGGCTAGGTAGCAGAAGGCCATTTGTGTGTCAGTTGATGGGAAACCAGAATTTATTATATCATAGAAGTAGTATCATATAGCTGACTATATCCATATGCTAGTTGACAAGAACCCACTTAACCCCAAGAGTTTTATTACGGGAAACAGAAAAACATTAATGATTCTTAAAAAACAAAACAAAACAAAAAAAACCACCACATTTTGAAACATTAAAGTTTTTCTTTGGTACCTCCATTTCTGTATTTCCTTTTATCTTTTGGTTGGGTTTCCCCATGATCCTTAACACTTTCAAATATTTCAATAATGCTTCCCAAATGCCCCATATTCCAAATTGTCTACCTTGTTATCTTCTCTCCTCTTTTAATAGTAGCATTTCGTCAAACGAGCTATTCTCAGCTGTGTTAAGAGCAAAAGAATTCAGTTGGTCTAATTCCTATTCATTCATAACCAACTTATAATGCATTAACTATTTGTATTTTAGAAGGGGAAGCAACATGAGTCTCTAATTTTAAGGTTGACTAAATAAAGTGAAGAATTCATTCGTTATAAATGAAAGATATTTTGTGCCAGGAAACTACCAATTAAGTAGAATAATCTATCTCAGGCTATCTCAGATAACACCGTTTATTCATTTTCTTACACAGGTATTTCAAGCAGGGGTGCACAGACCTCTCAATTTTAGGCAAAATTGTTTGTATACAGGACTCAAAGGCTGCAACTTATTCTGGAAGGAAGAGAGTCCATAACTTTTGTTAGAGTCCCAAAATATCCTTGACTCCAAGAAAGTCTTAAGGTGTTTCAGATCCTTCTTTAATTGATTTTGGAATTAACAAACTCTCTGTACACTCAAACATTTTCCCACTGTGTTATCTTGAATCCCAGGCAGAGGCCACTTCAGTGGAGGGACAGGGACACAGACAGTGGTACAAGCAGGGACTTGTGAAAGGATTTAAATGAACATATGGGTCATCTGAAATTCAAGTGTTTATAATGTGCACCTTTACACATCACACAACACTCTCCCTACTTGAAAAATGCCAAGGATGAATTTTTTCTGTGCCATTCACTGCTGGTTATGTTCAGTAGCTAAACAAATTCAAAATTTAAAAGTTATTTCCATCATTCTTTTAGAAGCATCTGTGATGAAGAAAGTGTTATGTATTGATAGCTGTTTGCTTGAGGTTTAATTAGTATTTAAAAGTAGCAATTCTGTTATTCTCCTTTGAAATTATTAAAAGATGCCACCTTTTTACACCATTTACTGGCTATCAAGTACTGCAAAAGAGTATTTTCACATTTTCTTCAGGATTGTTTTCAAGCATGCTCAGTATCAGAACGTGTGGTCATTGTCAATATGAAGATATAGGAAATCAACAAAGATACGGCGTTTCTCACCATCATGTATCACTTTCCAAATGGAATGCTCTCTAGTCTTTCATATTTAATCAGTACTTAAACAACTGCCAATAATACTTCCAGTGATCAAAGACTTAAGTCTTAAATGTAACGTACATCATGGATGGTGTTACTTCCTTCCTGTTCCCATGCCAAATTGCCATGTAACTTTCATACTATGCTGAAATACTCCACAACTCAATTTCTATATTGTTAAAACACATATAACTTGTTAAATAAAACACTATACTTTTTTTAAGAAAACTAAGTTTTGAATCAAATGAAGTTACAGTACTATTCAGATTTAATGTTATTATGGCTACGTAGATTAAATTTTGGTTGTAAAATTAATACATATATATATTACTTAAATACTTAATATATATTATTTAAATACTTTATATATATACACATATATATAAATGTATATATATATTTATATATATATATATGTGTGTGTGTGTGTGTGTATGTGTATATATATATATATCTATATATATTCACAAAGGTGCTGGCTAAGGTCTTCAATATATTTGGATTTTCATAAATTTAAAATTAGCACCCTAATGGGCACTATGCTCCATCAGTGTTCATAATACGCTAGTTTTTGCAATGAAAACGTGGTGAGAACTATACCAGAGAACATCTTTACAACATGGCTAGAAGTACTCACCGGTGTGGCTATTCCGTTTAAAGTAGGTAGTAGAGCTGGATTTAGATTTGGATGTAAGGTAAGTTGAGTTGGAACCAATGGAGCTTGAGGACAAAGATTTTCCTAGATTATCAGAGCTTTTCTTGATGATGTTGGTAGCTGTCTTACTCCAGTCTGAAAGAAATAACATCTCTCCATGAACCTGCTCTATGGGGAATATTTTCTGCCCTGAAGAATCATCACTGAAGTATTTAAGTAACTTATCCAGAGCCGTAAATGTAAACAATAATTAACTGAAGATAAGTTTCTTACTTCAATCCTGTGTTTGTATTGTTTAAAATCTTACTTTAATATCCTAAGGGTGAGAAGTAACCACTGATGGTTAAAAACTTAAGAAAAGTAATACTTTTGTTCAGGTATATTTTTATAGTATTGCAAAAAAATCTCTTTGTCTAATAACGTAATTGAGGATCTCAAAAACGTGGAAAGGTGGATATGGTATAGTGGAGACTCTGGATATCTGACTTGTTAAATTAACCATAAAAACTGAGGCAGCTCACGTAACCTGTTTGGACTTGATGCTTCTCCTTTGCAGCACAGATGGGTCAGGCCCACAGTCGTCAGATCTCTTGCAGTCTGGATATTCTAAGACTCCAAGTAAGCATCCTCACATACCCCACCTTTATAACTTGCTACCACTGGGTCTGGGTTGCTCTGACAATGGAAGACCAAACAACAAATGTTCGCCACTACTACTCCTAGATGTAAAAACCAATTCCCCACATGCCCCTTTACCTGAGTTGTCTGCTAACCGGAATCTACCACAGCAGAGATGTCGCCTCCACTGCTTCTGGACATTCTCCTTCATAGCACAGTGGAAGATAAATATAAATAAGCCTGGGACGAAAGAAAATATAAACATTTAACCCAACAGACACATTTTTATAGACAAATCTTATAAAACACAAGGATTCATTTTTTTGTTTTTTAATCTGAGTCACTAAGAAACAAAGATCATAAAGTATCAAAGTATGTAGTAGATGTTTTAAACCCCTAGAACAGAACTCAGAGGCTCAGGTAAAACCAGAACAATTATATGGACATGGTTCTGTCTTTGCCTGTTCTGTTCAGCACTCATTATGACTTAGCCTAAAGACTAAGCTGAAATAGGCAATATTCAACTTCAAAGGCACTTAATATTTCCTTTATATGTGTTTTAATAACATTGTGAAAATTTTCACAAAATTTAGAGAAAATAAAAAACTGAAAACATCCATGAGCTCATCATCTACTTCAATCTGTGTATTCTAGGCTCTTTTATGTATGCATAGTATTATAAGCTTGGGCCCTTGAAAAGTGGTCTTTTTTCAGATCAAAAATGGCCCCAAAAGAGCAAATTCATGTAGCTCTACTTGGCCTGCTTTAGTTTCTCAACATTTGAATGCAGAAATACCTCTGTTTTGTGAAACAGTCTTCATATTTATAGTCACTCCCTGCACCTATCAAAAACTAAACTTGTATCACCGAGCTTTGGAAGCCAACCCCTTTTAACTTTTCAATGAATTTGCTTCTGCGTTTTAACCTCTCTTTGCTATCTCATCAATTTCTCCCTCAATACTTGGTTATTTCCATTACTAACAAGCATATTCTACTAACTCTCTTTTAAAAACAAACAAAAAGTCCCTCCTTTAACTCCCAATCTTTTCCAGCTTCAATTTCTTTATTCCCTTTCCCAATAAAATTTCTTGAAAGGGTTAACTTTTGCTGTCTCTACTGTTTCTCATTTCTTCTCTTCTTAACCCATTCCAAAAAGGCTACTATCCACGTCCACAATGCCACCACAGCTACTCTTGTAAAGGTCACAGTGACTCCCATTGCTCAGTCTTCATCCCATTTTACCAGCCCTCTCAACAGCAGTCAACACGATTGAACACTCCCTCCTTCTTCAAATACATTCTTGACGCCATTTTCTGCTAGCTTTGCCCCTAATTTGCTTCCCGGTCTCCTTAGCTGCATCCTTGTCATTACTTTTAAATGCTGTTGAGTCTGTGATTCAGTCATGGGTTTCCATCTTTTCTATGACTACGCAGTTCCAGTAGGTTCTAATCTCGTCCAGTCACGTTATACAAGTACCATAAGCTTTTATATTTTCCCCATTCCCGTCTCTCCACACCACCACCATGACTCCAACCCATACTGCTTCCAGGACATCTTCACTTGGCTGTATCTCCATTTAGCAACATCTCAAACCCCTGATGTTCTAAATAGAAGTCCTCTTCATCACTCCCCTCAAACCACCCAATATCGCTTCGAAGGCTCTTCCTTCAGATCTTTCCATAACAGATTCCTACCTGTCCATTCAGGTCTCAGACCAATTGTTAACTCCTCAAAGAGGCAATCATGAAATATTTGTTTTTAATGTTTTAGCCTCTAGTCACACCCTTGCACATACTTATTTTTGCCATGGTACTGATCAGTACCTGATATTCTTGTATCCCTCATTTATTCATCCCTTTGATTGATTGCTGCTTGCTAGTATAAGCTTCAAAAGCATAGGAATGTTTGTCTCTCTACTAGTGTACTGGCCATTCCCAGAACAATGTCAGGAACTAAGCACGAACTCCAAGAATGTCTGATGAATGAATGAATGGTAACCATGATTAATCACTCACCTATTCTACATGAGTTAATTGAACACTTACATGCACAAAGGAATGTGTTAAATGTGTTTGGGGATGGCGGCTTAAAAACAGGAGTGAGTAGAACACAAATTAAGGGGCAATAAACTATCACGAAAATACCTTCAAGGCAAAGTTTCTGAAAAGCATGCAAATTAGTTGCCAAGGTACTGCTTTAGTAATATACCATATTAAGCGCTATATCTGCATAAGGGAGGGTCTTTTAGAGGATGTAGGGCTTGAACTGAACCTAAAGAAAGCTTTGGGTAGGGAGGTAAGGGAAGATTCCGAGAAGGATATTTCATTCAGTAATTACTAAGCACTGCTGAGCTAGAGGTACTGTGTTTTAGGAGTTGGAAGTTCAAAGGTGAACCAGGTAGACGATTATTGCTTTCATGGGGCAAAGGGGCTAGCGTGGGAAAACATAAAAGTAAAAATTGTTACAGTATGTTTAATAGACATTAAGACTTATCTGTTCTTTTTGAATGTAGAGTATCCTTCAGAAAACTACATTATAATGTTCACAACTGGAAAAATTGGAAAAAGTATTGCAAGTACGTTCTTTTGGTGTGTATAAATTTGAAAAAGATGTCTAGGTTATACTTATATGTTTTTTTCAATATCTTAACTTCAAATGGCCCTAAATTTTATTCTACAGTAAATTATATTATTTTGAATTATTAGAAAGGGAGTGTACTGGAATCCAGGGTGGGCCTGATCACAGGGATGGCCATGGCTGCTTCTACTCCTCAAGGTCTGGCTTCTTGTTTGGTCATCAGTGAATATCTGACACTTAGTAGGTGCTCTACAAACTCCTACCAAAAGTACTGGCTGAAAATGATTACATACTTTGACTTGCAAAGAAATGTCACCATGAAAACGACTAAATTTTGGTCACTGATCTCAAACGCACAACTAGCCTATTAAAAAATTCCTGGTAAATTAAAAAAACATTATCTCCGAGAGGTACAAATAAGGCATTAGATGACCTAAGTAAAGTAACATTAGTCATCAGTCATCTAGTAATTTTATTATTATTACTATATCATTTGTATATTTTTATTAATATAAAACTAAAATACTTTTATTTTTATAATATTTTATTAATATTTCATTAGTAATAAAGTAATTACTGAAGGAAATACATCCTAGTAACCTCATTATTTATCTGAAAGGATATCAGATAGGGTAGGGAGGTTCTAATTTTAAAAGAAAGAGTTAATAAATATGAATCAAATTTCAATCATTCAACACACACACACACACACACACACACACACACACTACACCCTCCTGAAAGTGCCTGTGGTGTGGATGGAGAGGGAAGAAGCTGGGTTCAGGAGGAAGAGCTGGAGAGAGGATACCTGCTTCCAAACTGGCCTGCATGGCAAGTCTCAGAGGAAGAGAAAGGTTTTCTTCCACATTCGAAATCCTTCAGAACCAAGACCTGCAGGCTGACTCACCTTTACAGGCAGCAGAGAGAATGAAGGTGGACCTCTTCTTCACCTTCTAAATCTGATTGCTTTTCAAAGCCTTCCCCCACCTACAATTCCCTCACTAGTTGGGTAACACTGATAATCTCTTTAATAGGTAAACAAGCTTTGTATCACAGGCAGCGTGAATCACCGAAGTGTATGAATAATTTGAATTGGTTAACAGATCCTTTAAAGTCTGTAGGAGATGATGGCAGTTTCAGAGAGCAGTGGGCATGGAAGCCTGAGACAAGGCTGACATAGGTTACAGATGAAGGAAGCTGTGGTTGAGAGGATGGAGCCCACTTTGCCTCAGGTTGACTCCATTTGTTCAGCAGGAACAGAATTTGCAGAAGTTGTTCTTGGAAGTATTTTTGCCACACAGCTAAAAATATAGGTAACAACGTGTTCTTAACTATTAAACAAAATCACTATTAGAGCTGGAAGAAATTATAAACTTCAGTTGAGAACTTTCATTCCCAGGCATTAATCTAGGCGTTACGCAGTAGAGGGCCTCACATAGAGCAAATGAGTTTTAGTTGAGGGCAGAAAGTGAAATGTGTTAGACATTGCTTCCCTTAATACTCAGAGAACTAGCTTTCAGATCTGCTTTTTCGGACTTACTGCGATGCTAAAAAGTGAATTGCCTTAAGGATCGGATACTGACCACAGTCACAGAGGAGGAAGTTAAGATAAAATGGACCTAATAAGACAATTTTTAAGATTGTGCAGTGCTGCTATAAATCATACTGACAGAGCATAAGATAACATTGCCTATTTTTAAGGTAACTACATTTGCCTGTAAATATACAGACATCCAACAAGTTTGAGACGCTGGGATATAAATTAGATTCAAAATCTGATACATCTCCTCTAAAATTATGTGACAGAAGAGAAGTCATTTTAAATGCTCCATCCCCACTTTGAACTGTGATTCAATGGGACAAAATTAGATGTAATAGGCATGAGAAATTAGAATTCTTAGAAATGAATATGTTTTTAAATTCAAAGGTAGTATGCAGATTCTCTTGTCATGAGATACGTTTCCATTTTAAATCGGAATAGGATTCTCCTGATAGGTTATTTTACTATTTGTAGTAACTAGCCCTTTTTCACGTAAATTTAAGTTAGTCTCACAGCAATTACCATACCAAAATATTTTCAGGACAAAACATCCCCTGTAGAGTTCAGCCATGAGAAATGTGGTAGGTATCCATCTGGAAGGGCACATGTACTCAGTATGGAAAAAAAAAATTCCCTTTCAGGAAGGAGGAGTAGAAATTAGAGTAGGAGAGCCAAGGGCACTTGGAGGCCAAAGTGGGAAAACAGAGGGTTATTTCGTGTTCAATTTTGAGGGTTTTTTTTTTTTTTTTTTTTTTCCATCTACTTACAGACTTGGGTGCCAGAAGCAGAACTAAAACCGTAAAAGTTCTACGTTGACATCTAAGGGATTCTGTTTGATGTCTCATCCCCATCTATGTTTTCCCTTTGACAATCTTCATATCACCTGCACGGTACCTCAGAGAGGCTTTTCATACCACCTGGAAAAACACACTCTTCTAGCTTTCTTAGCAGTGACTGGAGGCCTTTACTCTTCATAGTGTGTCACAGCTTTATTTAACTGACCAGGGAGTAGGGAACATTGCCCATAAAAGTTGGAAGCTAAAATGGCTCAAAAGATTGAATTCAGAGTTCAAGCCTCTACTTCATCTTGACAGGCTAGCACTAGTTTTATGAAACCTTTATATAAGCTCCCAAAACAGAGTTCATAACGGTCCTTTTTGGGTGAATCATAGCCTGAAAAACCACCAGCTGATGCCTCTAAGGCCAAGTTCCTTAGCAACGGTTTCTTCAAACTTGATAACTGCCTGTATTCTTTATTTTACCTTTAGGGACCCATATTCCATGCTAGAACAAGCGGAAAAGACAAAAACTTAAACCTACTTTAAATGGAAAGATTCCTAACCAGTCCTTCTCTGCTTATTCCACCCTTTCCCCTGCCTTCCTTTACTCCATCTTTCACTCACCAGAGGTTATCTGCTCACTTAAAAACAAACAAACAAAAACAAACTATATATATATACATATATATATGTGTTTATATATGTGTGTGTGTGTGTATATATGTATGAATTCAAGATGTCTTAATTCTCAGTAAATTTTGCAATTTTCTCATTTAAAATAAATGGCATTTTCAATTGTGATGGAGGAAGGGTATTGCTAGTATGTGGGAAAGCAGGACTGACTATGAGTACTGTTAGGGAGGAAAACGTAATGAACCCACTTTCTCAAATCCTCCTAGAGAAGAAGCACAGCACAGGCCAAGGCTAGATGAACAAATATGGGAAAGGCACAGCTAAAGAGTGCTCTACACCTGGGGTAAGAAATATTCTGAAAAATTTCATCAAGTAGCGAGTCTGGTTTTTAATATCTTGTCATTTCACCGATTGCAGAATACATTCACTGATCATGTTTAGGGGAAAAAAGCCTACTTGTAAGTATCAGCAGTTATAGTCACAAGTCCATACAGTAGATTGTATGGACTTGTATTTCATCTTGGTCTTTATATGAGCTATTTAACTATTTATTTATTTAAAAAACAGAACAAAACAAAAAAAGACACAAGATCATCTTAGCCTCAATACTTTAGCTAGCAATCTGGCGCCCACATAGCATTCATTCCCTTTCATTGATTTTGGCAAAGATATGTGGCTTTCTGGGACAGATGTAAAATGAGTTCCCAAAGAGATGTGCTCAGATCTTTAGCCTGATTATCAAAAGTCTTTAAAAAATTGCCAGAAACAATTTCCGTTGCATATGAAAATGAAGAGATCTACCTCAGCAAGATTTGCAGCATCACATATTGTCATTCTTTTACTGTTCTAAAAGGTCATTTCAAGAAGTCCAGAGAAGGAAAAAAAAAGCAAAACAAAACCTTGGGTCTTCATCTCCTAATGAGTTCTTTACCAACGAAAAGCCACTGACACTTTCAGCAGGATTGTCATCAACCAATTCTGACAAATGGCCTAAGTTGACTTTTTCTTACTCTATATAAGAAAGATCAAGAAACACAACTAAAGGGAAGATTGCAGAAATAGATAACTTCAGGTATGTGGGATGGAATCAGAATTGGTAGTAATGATGAGTGAATGGTATCTTTATGAGGCCCATGGATATAAGTGGTTCTGGAGTTTTGATGAGAAAATCAGTCAAGAATTTAACCAAACCAGCTGTTTGGGCAAAGGAGACCACATGTTCTAGATAACTGCGTTTTGACAAAAAAGCCTAGATCACCTCTGAGCTTCCTAGCAAGCCTGAGTGCCAATCTTCAAACAGCTCATATGTGGTTGTCACATAGGCATAACCAGCTGGCTGCTGGACTGGGGATCTTTAAGGTTTAGGAAGCTCTTTGGGAACCTCTAGAATCCTACCTACTTTCACACTACCAAGGCGCCGTTTAGAAAATGATTTTTCTGTGGCACAAAATCCCGTGCCAAAAGATGAGTAATTTATTTCCTTGCAGTGTGTCATGTCTCGGCCAACACAAAGTCGTTTCAGATGTTAGGGGTATAAAGGTGGTTTGTTACCTTGGTGCCAAGTCACTGTGTGTTGTACATGTGATTATGGCACAGCTGCACATGCCATAGGCTTCTAACCCACATGTCAGGAGGCTTCTAACCCATAATTTGATTTAATTTTCTTAGTTTACCAATAGGATTAAAATAATAAATACATTTCTCTTAATGATTTTTGCTGAATAAGGGTAAGAGATTAAATTCTCATTTAATCATTAAACATATATTTACTAACAGTTCTTTTTTATGACAGCAAATAGTCACTTCCTAGAAACTCTGAAATCACCAATTGGAAGAGCAGTGCTTTGTTTTACTTTTCGGCTTAGGCTCTGACTCCTAATAATGAATGTGCCTTTCTATTTTCATGCATCCTACATTGTAAATATTCCATTGTCAGATTCAAACTGATCTTGGGAAAGTCATGAACTCTTCTGAGCCTGTTTCTTCATTTATAAAATGGAGAAAATATCCTCTTTCTTGGATACCTACCTTCCAGACTTGCTGCAAGAATTACATCAGCTCACAGACATTACGTGAAAATGCTTTGTAAAATTTGTAAATGACAATGCCCTGGGTAAATCACAATGCCCTCCTATTGCTCTGGGGATCTTCATGTTAGCAAATCCATTAATGGCAAACATTATATCTGAGTAGACTAATCAGGCCCTTCTGTGTCTGTCATTTCTATTTGCAGAGCCACGTGCTGCATCTTATTATGCTGTTGCATGTGTGCGCAGAAGATGGGCTGATTATGCCTGAGACTGTCAATTAATACTGTTTCACATGCCTGGAAAAGGAAAGTTGAAGACCAAGCTCTTGGTACGGGGCTAGGCTTTAGAACATGATGAGCTGGTCAGGAGAGTTAAACTTCCCTATACATTCAAGAAGCCTAATTTAATTGAGAGTGTCAAATACTGTTGTTAACGAAAAAAAATTCAATTTGAGATACTGTTCACGACTTGTATAACAAGCAGCTATGAGCACGTGCTGCACCTCGGAACAGTAATTCAATCCTCCCAGGACACTGGTATTATATCACCAAGGCACACAGATGCCATGAGGACCCCGGCCAAGAGCTTCTCAGCAACCAGGGGTGGCCTTTTATTTCTTTAGGATGAATTACATTATATTTCTTGAAGTGAAGGCTAATGTTCTCAGGCATGTGAATTATGATGTACTTTTGTCAAACACCTGTTCTCTTTTGAATAGCAATATGTATGGCTGTACAATTTTCTCCAGTTGCATTCTTCAGAAAAAATTAAAATTTCTAACACAATGATCTACCAGTTTCATCCTGGGAGAGCAGCAAAGATAGGAAAAGCAGGCAGATATGAAATTCCACCATGTTAAGAGAAGATATATTTATCTTTTCATCTTAGAGAAAAAAAATCAATGAAACGATTAATCTGTAGCAAGTGAAGTAGGCAAAATGAACAAAGTAATACACTGTGGAAAATTAGAAAATAATATACGTGGTTTCAGTCTTGATTCAATTCATAATTTCATTTGCTTATTCAAGCAGGTAAAATTTTAATTATAGCCACACAGATTATAATAATTTTCTGATATCCAATTAACAGGATTTTTGGCCATTAAATATAGTTATAAATGTACTTAAAAATAAAAACACATATAGAATAAAAATAGAAACATTAAAATAAATAAAACTATAAAGCATATAAAGTAAAAATAGAAAAATAAAGCATATGTAAAGTTTTAATATATATTAAACTGATGTGAGTACCCATCTAATCACACATGTATGTATATATTTGTATACAAACACATACATACATTTGGAAATATATACATTTATTTCTAAGAATTTTAAACATGTTTTAACAAAATTTCTAAAGACATATACAAAAGTGAAAAGAAATCCACTAGCAAAAGCCACTCCTGTGATATACATGCCTCGACATCACTGTAGACTCAGCTCGAACACCTGTCCATCATGCATATCCCACCTCTGTAATACTACAGGCATTCATAATAAATTCATTAATTTGTGGCATTCATAATGAAGACCCTGGTGATTTTCAGATGCTCTACTCTAAGCTAAATCTGACAAGATTAAAGTCTGTTTAGCATAGTTTTAGTTTTCAGAATGTTGTAGTACATTCTAAATCTTTGGCCATTACTAAGTCTTATAATGATAAGCTTCAATTAACTATAATATTACCTTAACAAGAAGACCTCCTACCCAAATCAGTAGATGAACGACCAAACCAATGATGAGTGTTTTGCAGTAGCATACTTTCTAAACGTCTCTTGACTCCTGCTCACATCTCTCCAGCTTCCTCGTCCCCACCATAGTCTAAAATACTGAAACACCTTATCTCACCCGGACCATTGCAATAGCCTCCTATCTGTTCTCCCTAGAGACACAATTGGGCTGCTCAAATCCATTCTTTACATTATATCCAGCTTCATCTTTACAAGATACATATCTGATCATGTCATTTCATAGGTTTGAAACGTGTCAGACTTCCCATTGCTCTCATAAAGATCAAAACACAGTGCCTTCTCGCCTAGCCCTGATACCCCTTTGTGCCACACCGCTCTTCACTCTTGCTCTTTCTTGGTTCTTAAGTTATATAAGCTTTCTTTTAATTCCCTGAGTATATCCTATAATCACCAATACAGCAGATCCTCAAATGTTTCCTTACAATGTTGATGAGGTGCCATAGGAACTTACCTCTTGTTTATATCAATTAGCCTATGGTAAAACTAGGTTCCTTATACATCATTTTGCTTACAGTCACAGAACCTACTGGCCACATCAAGTCAGGACTTACTATAAAACAAATTATTTGCTCTTGAAGTGCCCTCTATTTGAAACAGACTTCCCCTCACTTCCACTCCCACCTTTCACCTAGTTAATTCCTACTGATCCTTCAGATTTCAGCTTAGACGTCATGTCTTCCATCATTTGATCTCAATACCACCAGGTACTTTTATATGGTAACATAATTGATTAATGTCAGTCTCTCCTACTAGAATATAAGCTCCCTGAGGCACAGGGATCACGTTAAGTTTGTGTTTTTTTTGTGTGTTTTTTTTGCTGGAATGAAAAATATAAGAAGGAAAAGAAATAGACATAATGAAGTTGGTCTAAGTACCACCTGACTTCATTTTGCAGTCACTGAATTGTTTCTTTAAACTGTCTAAATTCTACATGTTTCTTTTAATAAGACATATATTAACAACAAACAACCTCTCTTGGAAGGTTCAGAAAATAAAAACCATTAAATGACTTTCCACAGCATCCTGAGAAGTTTTTGTATAAGCCTGGCTAATACGCAATTGTTAAAAGACTTATACGCTCTGTATCACTGCCTTTTAATTTAAATTTCCTTTTTAGGAGGTGTTTTTAATATCACTGGATGTGCAGAAATCTGTTTTGAATTTGTATAATATAAATTCAGTCTTAAAGTCAGTGATTTATGGAGAATATAACTTGATGATGGTTTACAACATTTTTCCCTCCTGACAGGAGACCTATGCTGGGAAAAATAAAACATCCCATTTCTCATTAATGGAAACAGAGCTGAACAGACAACTATAGCTGTTGAAGGTTACTGAAACTGCCAGGAAATTTTAAAAGCAAAAACAAGGTTGGGCTGGCATACTAATGCTCCTTTCATGTACAATCCTGAAATATAAAACCATGGAATTTCTCATGTCAATGGACATTTTTGTCAGTATTTATGCAAGCACATTTAAGTTGCATATTACAGAAGAGATTAAATAGAAGAAAACTCACTTTACAAAGGCTAGATCTCAGTGAAGATGTATTCATATGCTACCTCTTCAGTTTGCAATTTTTGAAGCTGCACTGGAGGCTTATTATTGTATTTACTAAAGATAATGAGCCCACATATTTACTCTGTTATGGGAGAGCGAACCTGAATAAAATTTGCTGAACTAATTCATGTGGATTTATGCCAGAGGAGTCTCAGGGTTGGATTGAGGCCATCCCCAAAGCCCCTCTTGTTCTCTATCTAGAAATCCATTTAATCCTTTAACAAACAATTATTGAGCACCAACTATGTGACATTTTCTTTTTTTTTTTTTTTTTTTTTTTTTTTTTAGGCACACGTGAGCTAGTGGGAAGCTTAGGAGGAAAAGCAAAGCAGATCCATACAATACAAAGTGGTAAACACTTTCCCACAGGTAAATACAGACTTTCATCAGAACGCACCTGTAGGAAGCACCTGCCTAGGCATCTCATTAGTGAGTAGCACAAGCCTATTTCCAGCACACTTTGCAGCCGAGTGCAGATTTGTTCAGCTTTAGTCAGCTCTTCCTTCACCATGCACCTACAGGGGCATGACCTGTAACTTCAGGTAAGCCAGTAGTACTGTCCTAATCAAAATGATTCCAAACTCTGTCACCTCATTCCTTTTGGAGTGTGGACCCCATGGTGCTTCTGAACGTTCCAGAGTTTATCAAAACAGGGTATATCCAATGTCTCGAAGAATGTCATTTAATTAAAAAAATAATAATAATTTATATTCACTTAAGCTTAAAGTTACGTTCATCAGAGAGTGCATTGGGGGGTGTATTATGAAATCAGAAGCATGACAGGAAGCTCCCTGAAGGAAGCCTTGTATTTTTGTACAAAGCACGCTGTCGGCAAATGTTTGTTCAACTGTTGAACTAATTGCTGTATATCATGAAAAAAATGAACATTTCTGAACTAGAGTATTGGTTATTTTGAAATCAAAGGAGCCAGGGCATCAGGGTGAATTGCTCTGTCCCTGCATAGAGTCTAAAAATTCTACCTGCCAAGAATGGTACACCACACTGGGAGAGGTTCCCCTCCGAGGAGACCAACACTCAGCAAAACCTTAAATGGTAGAAAGTTGTCTGTGCATCCTTTAAACTTCCCATTGGGCACCTCCCTGCCCCCATTCACTCAGGCAACAACACATGTCTCTTGAGCACCTACTATCTTCCAGGCACTGTCCAAGGTACTTGGGACACATCACTGAAAACAAAGGAACTGACATTCGACCTCATCTCTCCTTTCAAGACATTTTTCATGTGTACCCACCCTGTGCCTGCAACTATGCTCAGCCCTGGGAACAGTGATACAGAAACTTGCATAGCATATGTCCAACAGGGAAGCGGTTGGCAAATACGATGAAATTAGAAAGCGGAAGTTGTTCAGGCGCCTTTTATCTTACCTTGTAATGAATTGAAGATGGAGAAGAAGTACATGAAAGGGACATATAAGGCTCCCCAGGCAAAGAAAGCGAAACCCCATGTCATGCCCAGCAGAAACGTCAGGCTGACCACACTGCGCAGGTTCCTTAACACCTCTTCACGCAGGGTCCGGCTGGTCCTCTTGCCGTTCCGCCCACAGATCTGCACCATTACCACGACAAACATGGCGACGTTCAGGAAAAACATGACTCCAAAATACCCAGCACAGGTCACATAGAATACAACTGGATCCTTAATCCAACAGCTTAAAGAAGAATGAGAAAGAAAAAAAAAATTATTACCATGTCCTTTTTTACCTAATATGTCTCCTGGCTTAGTTCAGGCTTCTGAGGTTACACAGCTAGGCCTGTCTCAAATGCCTGTAGAGAGTCACTTCATTGTTTGGGGACTCAGTTTCCTTTTTGATATTTTCAAAGCTTTTGTCTGTTTGTTTTGATAGCTATCATCTTAATGTCTAGTTCTTTAAGTGACCAGTTAAGAAGAAACCAAGTGGCTACGTGAATTCTGACTTGGCATGAAGACTCTCTCGGTTGATTCACCCAAAACCATGTTGAACCCCCTTTTCTCTTATATGTCTGCACTTCAGAGAATGGGGAATTCAAGTATTCATATTCTCAATCTCTCTTGCATTTATGGGGCGGTCACGTGGACACTGTTCTACAAAACGATCTAGAAGCAAAGTCTGCTAGGGAATTTTTTGGAGAGCTATTCTTCCTAGATTCAATTGGCAAGGCTCGTCTTTGTTCTTTCTGCTTCAAACATGAAAGCAGGCTCTGGAGCTGCAGCAGTCATCTTATTTACATGAGAGACAGGCCAAGAGAGCTGCAGAAATGCTGGCCCTGACAATTTCAGCCACAAAATCAATGCCAGTTGTTGCCTACTTTCATGTTCCTTGTCACATGAGAAGAATAAACTCTTACTTAAGACACACATAACTGTGGATTCCAGTACTGCAGACAAAATAACTCCTATTAATATAACTGGCCTAGTTGAGGCCAGACTTTATTGTAAAACTGTGATAGTCTTATAGTATCACTTTTCATGCACAATTAAAAGGCTTATATTAATTACAACATCCTTATGAGATAAGGAATGATATACTTTATATTCAAAATGATACATAGAAGATAGATGAAAGTAATTTAAAAACTGACGACGTGCAAAGTGTTCTATGAGTAAAATTAACAAATACTACAATTTGCAGATGTCCCGGTGTCCATATAATACTACGGCAGTTCTTAGGTACCTCAAGAAATTGGATGAATTATTTAAGGCAAGTAAATTCATCTTAAAATTCTACTGTAAATGGTCATCATTCAGGGTTGTATCTTCCACACTGAAACATGACTACCCAAAGGCAAAAGCTATCCTGAATATTTTTGAATCCCAGAACCTAACATGATTCCTGGCACATAGTAAACATTCAATAAATGGCAGTTGATGGCATAGCAATTTCTTAAATGTACCTCAGAGTTCTGTAAGAGTTGACTAATATACTTTTAAAATTCCTTTACTTAGAACTTATGCACTTAATCTTGCTTTTAATATATCTTATCATAAAGATCCCGCAAATGATACAGCATATCCCTGAAGCTACTATTTCTTTACATATGGATGACCCCTTAGGACCCTGAAATTCCTGACCTGGATTCTTTATTTTCCACTGGTTCTTGTGAGGTGTTTTGAATGCTACTTTGGAAATATAGAAGAGGGGAGGTCATGAGAGAATGGGACAGGGTTGGATACTGATTGGATATAAAAATGTTATCCATTCATGAAATGTGAACAGACATGTGGCATTACAATCAAAAGTAAGCTCTTTAGTCATTCAGTAATTAATTCAATCAATAAATATTCACTGAGTGCCTACTCCATGCTAAATAAAATATGAGAAAACTGTCTACCAAAAGTGAACAATATAAAAATCTTAGCCTCAATGATCTCACAATCTGAAGGGAATTTTCCAAGTTATTGAAGAACTCACTGATGTCTCTATTCTCTCCATTTCCACGTAACACTCATATTGGCATTGAATCATTCACTGTCTGATACTGCTATTTAACTCTCTTGAAGATGTATGTGGGTTTAAGAAGGTGGGAGTATTATGGAATCTCCTCAAATAGAATGGGTCTTCTGAGCCTAGAAGACAGTATCTTAAACTTCTTCTGCATTCCCCCAGATGACAGAACACAATGCTAATATAGAAAAGCATCTCAGGACATTCAACTGAATTAATCTGTGGTGTGGCAAAGACCTTGGCAAAGGCATTTCAAAATTCTAAAATGAGAGGCACACTATTGGCATGGCAACTTATACTAAACTTTAGGAAACAAAGGATATACACTCATCACAAATAAATTCCCAACAAGTTTTTATTACTTACAATTCATCACCTTGTTCTTTTCCATAACTTTCTTTCCCATAGACATCATTTTGATTTCTGCTCGCTAGAACAACTGCCACGACCAAGGCAGGCAACCCTGTTATAAAAAGATCAGGACAAAAACAATTTTTCTGAAATATCTGGAACTGCTTTACAAGACTGATAACGGCAAAGAAAAAGGAAAAGAAAGAAAACACTTCATATCACAGAATCAAATTTCTAAGAATTTGATTTCTAAGAAATCAAATTTCTTACAACTTGGTTAAAAACATCAATAAAATCCCGTCTTTGGTGTGGAACATCCAACTCTAGTTGGCAACAATCAAAATCTATACTTATTGGCAGATATTTAAATATTCTGTTTACTTCCTGGTACCCGCTAGAGAACCAGAACCTGTTTTATGTTGAATCCAGCATTGGCCAATGTGGTTTCATGAATGATGCCTGTTAGACTGCTAGAATCCAGGCAGTAAGGGAATTGCAGCTGGTTTTGCCCCTTTCTATATAAAGAAACGTCTTTAGAAAAAGTGGGGGGGATAAACAATGTGGCCATAAAGACTCTATCGTCTTCCTTTTCCTCTCAAGCGACAATAAATAAATAAAGTAATTCCATATATATTTCAGTGGGGAAGGCTACACCACCCTAATTCCCTGAAAGATGCCTCCTAAAATGGTAAACACCTTGGAAATGTCTCATACTTCTATATTTCCATCTGAAAAAGAGACTTGTGAGAAAGTTCTAAAGTGCCTGGTTCAATACGAAAACCAGGTAAAGAAAGAAACTCATCGAGAATATTCCAAATAGGCTAATACAACCATCCATGTCTGGCTGAGGAATCATATTAAGAAGTTCAAGGTAAGAATTCTGTCAGTATTCTGGTTGCACACAGAAAAATAACATTCTCTCTCTGGTTTCCAAGACATGGGCATGTGTCTGGGGGTGAGGATAGCAAGGAGTCTGAGCTGGCCTCTATATTGTGAAACATAATGGAAATGCACCACGGTTTGCCAGCTGCTTCTTCAGACTTGGGTGGGCTGGCTCTGGGCTCAGGAAATAAGTTTGTGGTGACTCAGGAGCCACGGCTTTTTCCTTTACTCCTGAATTTAGTGAGGACTGTTGAACAGTGTTGAAAAATACTGTTCTGAGGAAGCCCCTTCCTTAAGATATGGATATCAAACCCACATCATTTACAAATGTGAAGTTTCTTTTAGCAGTGCTCTTCTTTTGAAATAGCATTTTCCTATGAAAACTTCGCAATTTCCACGACAGTGAAAACAACAAAAAAACTTTTAGGAGGCTTACCCCAGCCAAGGATGCAGAATTTCAGTATATATCGGCGGATGTAAGTGTTAAATACTTTAACCAGAGCAATGTACATGTGAATTGCTTCTAGCCCCATCCAGGTAAAGGTTGCAAGAAGGAAGAAATGCAGCAAGGCTGCAATGGCAGTGCAGAGTCCGTTCACATGAAATGAGGTGATCCAGCCATCCAAGAGAAAGAGGAGATTCAGGAACAGCAGGGCTGTACTCAGGTTCATCAAGATTTTGGAGGGATAATCCCTTCGCAGTTTTCTGCAAAAGGGAAAAAGCAAGATATATGAGAACTAATATAGTAAACAAATTTTTTAAGCACAGGCAGTAAATTCATATCCTACACAGCTCTGCAGTAGGTTAGGGAACACCACCTTTATGCCATGATTTCGAGGAGGAGGGCTAAAGATACTTGTATTTGGCAAATTATAAAGACTTTTTTTAAATATTCATTTTATTTCAAAACAGTCTCCAGTTGTTTGCAAAATTTCCAATTGGTTTCAACAGCTTTTTTTTTTAATCCAGGAAAATTCTAGTTATAAAAATGTTATTTTTGTTAAAAAACAATCTCCCTAAAATTTTCTGAAGTATCCTTTTTCTACTTTTTCCATGTAAAAACCACTTAATACAATTTTTATAATTTTTATTTACTTACACGTTAATCATCTCTAACAGGTTTAAATGCATTTTATCAATAGAAATATAGTGATTATAAATTAAGATTCTATACCTAGAAAATTCGTGTGACATGATATATATCTTACGAGAAATTTAAACATTAAAACTGAACCACCCTACGTGATTCACGAAGTGCATAAAAGTTTTTTTAAAAGCTGAAGCAATTTTCTTATTCACATTTTAGAACAGTTAGCACTGGGTTTGGCAGATAGGAAATACTTACTCAAAAGCAACATATGTCAGGAGAGTTGCTGCTGAAAAAATAGCAGATAGTCCACACCCAACATAGGTGATGAAGGTGAGAATTTTAGTGTTTTTTGAGTTCATCTGTGAAGCGCTTCCTGAAAGGTCCTACACAAAACATGGGAAGCAGCTATAAGAATCTTTTCATGAGAATGCTGTTGTGTCTTATTAGCAGTCCACTGCTAGCACTGAGAATCTCAGCTCAATTTTAGGTGCTAAAAACAACAGTGTAAAATAAGTACTGAAATTTCCATTTTTTTTAATACTCTTGTGGATCACTCTATGAAACAAACATGTAGTAATACTGAGAGAGTTACATACTGTTTTTCATCCATTACCTTGTGACCTAAGCTCTTTACACAAAAGTATAATTTGAAGAGCAAAACCACTGAGTTCCCCAATAGAAATGAGAGGGATGTTGTTGCCTTGCATAATAAATTACCGAGCCCATTCCTAATATATGCAGGGCCAGGGGCGCAAGTACAAATGGAGGCCGTGGTGGTGCTCATGGGACCTGGGTTCTTTGCCTGGTAGGGCCGGGTTCAGCCAGCAGACAGCCAGAGGCTGGTGCTGGCACTGGGGTTATTAGGCTCGGAGATTGGTACTGAGGTTCCAAACTGTGGTCATTCCAAAGCATGGTATGTATGAGGTGGGGTACCTTTTTTCATAAATGAGAACCCACTAAGAGTTTTTCAGTCATAGTTTTCTGATCCCTGTAAACCTGAAAGTGCACCATTCAAAGGATTAGAGGTTGCGATTGTAGAATCGCAAGAAATAAACACTTTCTAGCATATATTAATAAGAAGTATTAACTTCTTAGTGTTAAGGCGGACTTGCAAAGTCTAGGCCTGGTAGAAAAAATTTTTTTCCTTGAATGAGGAATTGGTATTGGGACAAATCATGAGTTAAGAACAATCACTTAATCCTGGTTGAAGGAGATAGACACTTTCATTATACATACCTTCTAAAATGGAGGCTTCTTGGGAAAGGGACATAGTCCAAAAACAATGTCTAGTTTAAACTTTTAGGTCTTAAATTATTTTTGAAAATGTCTGTTTTATAAGTTTTCATTCTATTTTCATTAATTTTTCACCAAAATGTCAATAAAATTTGCTACTCACACAAAATAAGTAGTGTTTATATTTGTGTGAAATGAAATAGGACTTAGCTCCAGGTCTGTCTGATGCAGTAAGGAGCAGGGACAGTACCTCTATGACACCAAGAAATGCACCAAGTGATAAAATTCAGCAGGTGCACGGGCTCAGGGTTAGAGAGAACCTTCCCTATCCTCTCCTTGGAACCCCTCAAAACACTGAGGACATGGGATTCCCATAGCACATGGGATAGGGTTCAAGTCAGTATTACTTGACTTACAGATAAATCACCTCAAATGGCATTTTGGTTACTCTAAGATGGTTACTCTAAGATTTCTGGTTTACATATTTGGTTACTCTAAGATTTCATTAAGCCAGAAAAATGGTCTTGAGGAAATCTCCAAGGGACTTGTCATTACCGCTTGAAAAAGATATTCTCCTATCTAGGCCAGACAGTTGACTTGAAAACCACAATTTAAACTTGAAAGCCACAATGTAAAATGGAAATTAAATAAAATACTGTTCAGTAATACACATTCATACACAATTTCATGCTGTTTTGTCCTTTTAGAGAATGAAGAATACAAAAATATTTATTCTTCTGAACTAACCAATATGAAAATGTACTAATAAGTATAAAAATCAGTTTTACTACAAAGAAATGTAGCAGAGATATCTGTATATTAGAAGATATGGTTATGGGTCTGAGGCAGAATTTTTAAACTTCTCATATGGTGACATGGGGCAATGCAGACTCTGGGATTATCTTATACAAGTGAATAAAGAGTTTGTAAATCAAGAGACTCTTAACAAAGTCTTGGTGGTCTGGAAAAGCTGAAAGGATGTGGGCTCATCCCCAGAAAGGATAAATTCTGGAAAATTTTTTCATCCAGTAGTTTATAATCCCACAAAAGCAGCCAACGTGAAAAATAGAAGGATAGCAATAAAAAAAATGAAAATATCCATATAAGTGTAGAACTATTTAATCAGATAGCAACAGAAAAAGCAATATGTAATTGTAAACTCATGATGAAATTTAAACAACATCTGAAGAAACTGACCATTCAAAGAAGTGGGAAGTCACACTTTGGTTATAAAGTTTGATTTATGAAGGTGGTATAAAGATGATTCATAATCATCTCTGATAGTGAATTGTGTTGCTGTTATCTATTTATCTAATATAAGTCTTACAACACACACAGTCATGCTTAAAAACACACACACAAACACACATGCACACGAACACAACTGAAATAGTTAAATCAACTAAGCTAAAGCTTGGATATCTGAGTGAGTTATCATGGAAAATAAGTGTTTTCTGAAAAAAAGAGAGCATGGAGGAAAACAGGAATTTTTCTTTGAATCACTTAGGGAAAACGCTACAGTTTAACTTAATTTTCATGCTTTAGCGGTAGAGAAAAAATATTTATACTTTGAGAAAGTTAAAAAGTTATTTTCTATGATTGTCACATTTTTAAATGACTTGTTCTTATCCCTCTGAGCATTTTGTACTGGATTGTCAGGAAAATTACAACTTGCAGAGTTGCCATAGGACAATGGCCATTTACATAGGCCAAGTAGATTCATGAGCCAAACACTACATCCCACAGTTCTCACTGCTTCCTCCCAGTCCCACAGGAAGTGGGTGTAAGATTTAAGGGAGGGAATAAACATAACCTGATGTCTGTAATTGGAATTCGAAGAGTTTTATTGCCTCAGCACACATTAATCTCATCTCCAACTAAAAAACAAATATGGCTTGATCCTTTTATGGAAACTATACAGAAACAATGGCTCTGCTATGATCTGAAGGGTGTATTGGGCACCAGAAAAGTGTCTAAAAAACACAAGTGTATTAGATATAAGGTAAAAGTATGAGTCTGTGGATAAATTCAAACAAGTCATGGGAGGTAGGGCAGCTCTAGAAAATCTGGTGGGATGAAAAAAAATTTCGATGCAATTTAATTTAAAACCGTGGGATAGGCTGGCTAATGGGATAAAAACAGGGCCATGGGAAAGAAGGAAGAAAAGAAGGAAAGGATGATATGAAGGCCTAATAGTGAGAGAAATGCTGTCTCTCTTGCAGGCCTGAAAACTCCATATTATCTTTGTAACTAGTCTGTCCTGAGGCTGTGATCTCCAAGACGAGAATGGCAGTCATTTTAGGTCACAGCTGGCTCACCTAGCATAGCACCTAGTACAAAGTAACATTCAAACACATTGAGTGATAAAATTTATAAGAAAGAACATTTTTGATCAAACTTTTTACAGTTCCCTTCCATGTTAGTAAACCCAACATTGTCTTCCTCTTTAACCTTTCTCTCTCCCCCACTCCCTCGTTGTCTCTGACTCCCTATTTCTCTCTTAATTCAATGGTCTCATGGTGATTTTCTTTTTTTCAGGATTATTTATCATTGCTGTTAATGCTATGAAAAACAGTAGGGTTATTTCTTATAATTACTTTTGCACATTTTTAATATATGATCTCTAATTATATTCTTCATTAAAAATCAAGATTCAGGGTACAGATAAAAATTATCTGGAAATAATTCCCCAAACACATAAGCTAAAAAGGCTAACTCACACATACACATAAAAGTATGCCTTCCAAAATTATATCATTTCAAAATGAGCTTAGAAATCCGCCCCTACCATCAGAACTCCAAAGTGTGTGAGGTGGTCACACAGGCAAACCGTCTCGCTTGCACCTGAATCTGTGTATGCAGTACATCCTGATGTATTCCAAAATCCAGAACCTTCTGCAGGAGGAAGTCAACAAACAGTATGAAAATAACAGCAGGTCAGTTCTTTCTCTATAATGGATAATATCTTCTTCAAAGAAATATGCCTCAATCTCTTTTACCTCACAGTTTATCTGTAAAATGGACACTATTTTTAACACTGCCAATAGTTAGAATACTTTAGATTTCTGGAATCACAGAATGTTAGTGCTAGGTGGGTAGACAGAGATTATCTAGTCAGTGGTTTTCAACTGTGCTCCACTGAAGTGCCTCAGGGGTTCTGCAAAAGTTTGATTCAAGCGTAATATTTAATATATTATAAAATAGACTTCTATAAAAAGAACATCCTTTTTCAAATATGTTACATACTAAGGAAATCTCTGGAGATCAACACATGCTTTTTCTTGGGTCAGTCTGTTTTTGTGAAGACACGAGAACAAAGAAGGTCTTATGTACACAGCAGTCATGAATGGCAACAGCTTATGATAAATGCCTTTAATACATCTGTTCTGACTTTTATGGTATGGTGTGGATATGAGCAACTCATAGATTTGAAGAATATTTTAAGACAGCAAGGTAATAATATCATTTTAAACTATGCATCTAGTAAATCAGGATCTTCTCTAAATGGAGTAACTAAAAACCAAACAACAACAACAACAAAAACTTTCCAGCTATGATAAAGAATATTAAAAAAAGAGGTTTGGAAATCTTTAGACTACATTTCTACCAAGAAGCATCCTGCACTAGCATTGGTTTGATTCAGCCACGATCAAACCAATAGGCCACGATCCTACTGGGGAACCCAAGGGAAGGTGACCAAACTTTAGATTTCCACACCTTACACCTAGAGATTAACCTCTTAATTTTGCCTTTCTCTCTTCATTGTCAAATGTCATATTGAAGGCACATATATTCTTTCAAGTAATACATACCCATTATAACCATTCCTATATTTACATTCCTTTAGTGTTTCCTCCCAGAATCTGAAGTCTGCAAGCTGGGTTTTTAATTATATGCCTTATGCATGTCAAATAACATCCTCAGAAGCGTTGTAGAAGAACGAGATCAAGGGTACATTGACATTAGTCTAAAATGGCACTAAAAACGCATACTCTATTTTATAAATAACTGACATCACAGAGGTTTGATTAAAAAAAAAAGTCAAGACTGCCTATTTCCCCTTGCAATGAATAAAAAGTTATAGAAACTAGAATTCATTTCCCAAACTAAAATTTGCACCTCAGTTGCCATCACTCATATTGTGACTCACTCTGGTCTGGGGTGAAATGAAAGGAAACGGGAGTGTCCACCAATGTTTAAAATTCAGTTGTTATTCAGACAGTCCATATTTTAAAACTTACCATTTTTGTTCAGATCCCAGAAGGCACAGATGGGTGTAGGCCCTGTCTATATTAACATAAGAATAAACATGTGAAACTGTGTTTAGAATAAATAGAAAAATCACATGATTTGAATATGGGAAAATTGTAAAATGCTAAGGTTTTCACAAAGAAATAGAGCAGCATTAGTCATGATAACGGCAGGCAGTCTAGGAAATCAACTATAACCTCGTGAGGAATTGTGTTACCCATTTACTTAAGAGTTACTATATTTGTCCCATCATAAAATGCTATGCTTACTATTTAGCAAACCTCTTTACACTGTAATTGCATCTCATCTTTAAAATTCTCCTTTATGTCTAGGTATATGCCCAAAAAAATTGAAAGGAAGGAGTCAGATAGATATCTGGGCCCCCATGTTCACAGCAGTATTATTCACAACAGTCAAAGGGTGGAAGCAATCAAAGTGTCCAAACATAGGAGATATATCTAGAGAGAGAGAGAGAGAGAGAGAGAGAGAGAGAGAGAGAGAGAGAGAGAGAGAGACAGAGACATATATATCTAAAATGGAAATATTATCCAGCCTTTTAAAGGGAGGAAATTCTGATACATGCTATATAATATGGATGAACCTTCAAAATATTATGTTACGTGAAATAGGCCAGCCACAAAAGGATGAATGCTGTATGATTCCATTTAAATGAGGTACCTAGAGTAGTTAAATTCAAAGAAGACAGAAAGCAGAATGGCGGCTGCCAGGGGCTGGTGCGGGGGGCGGTAATGGGGAGTTGTTTAATCGGTACACAGTTTCAGTTGGGGAATATGAAACAGTTCTGGAGGTGGATGGGATGATGGTTGCAGAACAATGTGAATGTGTTCAATGTGACTGAACTGTGCCCTTAAAAATAGTTAAAACAGTAAATTGGGTTATATATATTTTACCACATTAAAAAAAAATTCTTTATGGATGAAGGAGCTGAAACAAAAGAGGCCAAAGGGTAAAACAAGGAGGGCAGAGGGATTCGTGACAAAGCAGAGCTAGTTCTTAGATGACTTAACGTCCAAGCCTTAGTCCTTATCAGCCAGTTCACTTCCTACCCGCCTTCCTGCCTTGCCTAATAAATGGCAGAATCGTGACTGGGACCCTCCATAAAAGAGAAAAACCTATGCCTGGGCCACCAGGACAATACAAATGCCCATATAATTTTGATCAAATAAACAGATGATAGCAAGGGTAATGAAGCAATTAAAAAAGCAACCTTTGCCAAGATTTTAGACAACTGCTAACCGCCCCCAAAATAAGTCAAGCCTCTTTCCCGCTAGCAGTGATTTTTGACGTCTTAAAAACACACTCACACACAAAAACCCACAACAACCCAAACCTTTAATGGTATGATTGTACAACTGCATCTAATTGATCTCAAGTAAAAAATGTCGTTTTTTTTTAGAAATAATGGCCCTTTTCTTCACTCCCATTCTCCTTCCAACTATTGAATGCTAGGTAAGACTAATCTCTCTTAGTTGCCACCATTTACCGTGACCTTAGAATAGGACTTGATGAGCTATTGTCCCCTTTTTGGAAAATTGTCCCCCTCAAAAAAAGTGTCAGTTACCTGTTTTCATGTCATGTATAAAAAATGGCCTCCCATTTCCCTGAAATCGTCTGCCTCTGCTCTATTGCTATTTGTAGATTTTCTTACCTGGTTTCTTGTATGTTTGATTTTAATTCGAACTGGATCCTTCAGATTCTGGATAGTAATGTTTCCAATACTGCATGCCATCACATAACTCACTAAGGTGCCTTTCTTGGTTTTGACAACATTTTAAAGAAAAAGAAATTGTGTATTAGTCAAAAGTACACACGTGTATTTTATTTTGCTGCTCCAAATTAAGCAAACCGTCAGCGTTTTTGACACTTAGGATCTTTATTAAGATCTTCAATTATAGAACATCCTGTTTATAAGCTCAAACTGCTGGCTTTCCTGAAAAAGCTTTGCTCTTTTCCTTATTATAATACATTGAGAGAACATGAGGAGCCAATGTCGTGAGGCAGTTCATAAAACTTCATTCTTGATTGCTGTGACTGATGCCAGCCAGTTAACATCTGAAACAACGCAAACCCATAAATAAATAAAACCCATAAAACCCATAAACTCATGAAAAGCTGTGAAACAATAATATCACTTCCCCACCCTAGAAAATAGATGAAGTCGTTTTCCTTTAGAGAAGTATGAAGAAAATATGGTGTGACAAATTAAAAACAATTCATCTTTCATATCCGTGCCAACAGCCTGACGTGTTTACTAATTTATACTAACTGTAATTCTACTGGATTAAAGGCCCAACCAGAATGTCTGCCTTCTCTGATTGCATACTTGCTGGCATCTGTAGCTTCCACGTCAGAAACAAGCTTGTCAGAAAACAAAATGAGTGAATCTGTGGGCAAAATGATTAGAACTGACAGAATATCTGTCCCACGAGATAGCCTTTCTTCTTCCCATTGTGTTTCTTGTCAAACCTCCTGAAATTCTCTATTGCAGCGTATAGAGTCAGTTGTTTTGGAATAATTGCAGGATTTTTTACATGCCAAATACATCTCAGCATCCAGAATACAGCTTTTTATTACTTTTGTATGGGCATTCTCAATAAGGTCGGCTGCGGCTTTCTTAAAAAAAGAAAACTTGTATTTTGTTCACTATGTGAGGGGAGAACTATAGAACCCTTAAATTTCTTTTACTCTATGATAAACTGACTTTAAAAATCAAACACATTTCCTAATAACAACAGTGACTGGAAAATGCCAAAGGAGAAGGAAAAGATGGTGTGGAGAAGATAAGACTCAAAATGAAACAAAGACAGAGTCTTATTAAGAGTTGTCCCAAACTCTTCCCACTGGGCTCAACCTCTCCTCTGAAGGGACCACCCGTGTCTGCCCCATCATTCACATTCTGTGACACCGGTTGCACGTTTGGTATTGTTTTTAAAGGTGACATGATTGTAAGCCTCAAATAATTTTAACAAATGCAGTTTTATGTGTTTGTGGCTATTAAATCCTTCAGAGTAATTAGATGTAATTGCACTCTTAATCTACTCAAAATTTTTTATACAGATTGTTCCTAAGACTCTTGTTGATACAATTTTAAAGTTTTGGAATTACCATAAACTATTCCATGGTATTCCTTTTACCTACATGCAGCCTACTTTGTCATTCTTCCACATGTGACATATAGGGCAGATCTATTAGAATCCAGTAGTCTACTTTCCTTGAGACTTGCCACTTTCTCTTACATAGGTCTCATTGTTTGATATATACTGGTATCTCCAGTTTAATAGATAACTTTTATTTTTTTAGAAAAAGGCTGAGTAAAACTGCTCTAGATCGGGTTGTACTTTCAAAGGGAACCAGAGGTCACCAGTGTTTGCTGGCAGTGGATTTCCTAGTATCTAGAAATGATGCCAATAAAAATGATAATATGTGCTTAGCACAATGCCACCCTACTCTGGGAATGTGTGAAGGCCAAAGGTCATTTGAAATACTAATGGGAAAACTGATTAAAGCCAAGAATGCTGCTCATTATGTAAACAGTGCTTCCCGCTGAATTAAAGCAAAACAAAACAAGACCTTTCCTTTGGCACACGATTTCTTTAACTCCAAAGGTTTAAATTGCTGGAGAGTATAACATATTTAACAAAAGTTATGACAAATAGTAACTTCTCTATGAATTCCATTTCTAATTATATCATGCCAGTCTTAATCTAATATCTGATTTATTTAAAAAAAAACTTAAATGAACACATCTGTTGATACTCATGTAGTTATTTGTAATAAAATATTTAAACAATTATGTTAATTTTTTTCATTTTTCAAAGTACAGTAGGTTAATTTTTCTACCTCTGGATATATTTTCAAAGAATCTAAACTTTCATTTTCCTTTTGAACAGAGAAACTCAATTTGAAATTGAAAATAATTTAATGAACACTTACCTGGAAAAGTCCAGTTTTATTGAAGAAAGTAAACTGTGCTCTTTTAACTAATACAGAATATTCCTGACTTAAATTCTTAAGTAAGCTTGGAGGCAAAATTACAGAAGCCAATGGATCCATTTGTCCACTCTCAAAATCCATCTGTCACACAAAGAGATATATTGGTTGAGTAATCACAGTTAAATTGCAATGATAAATTTACTTTACATACTGAGAAAGGCAGGAGAATAACTATAAGTAGCACCTTGGTTAGGACCAGGACTTCCCTTAACCTCTACCACAGTCCCTGCCCTCCTGGTGAATCCCTGTAGACAAAGGTGTAGATCTCATTGAGGTTTGCAAATGTGGCAAAGCAGAAAATGTGCTGAATTTAACTAAGGCAAGTGAGATATCTACAAATCAGTTAATATTTTCAAGTATAAGACTTAGATGTATACCTCATGGATTTTGAGCTTTCCTCAAAACACACAGTGAAAAATAACTATCAAAAAAATGGCTGGAGTTAATGTATTTGATTGCTGAGAATGAGTATCTCCACATAGAGAAAGCAGCTGAAGTTTCACGAACACTCTTGGATGTCATTTTTATTGAACCCACAGATCAGGCCAAAGAGTGTTTTCTTGCAAATGGACTTGGAATGAGACTGAGACTGACTGAGTTTTCACTCTTAAAATGCCAAACAAAATTACTCCAAAGAGCCCGAGTCTAAAGCAAAATAAAGTTCTTCATATCTAGATTTTAAAATATTTTATCTTGGGTTTTCTCCACAGTTAAGAAGTATTACATGCTACTTGTGCATTCTCCCATGTCAAGGATGACGTTTCAATCATTTCATTTGCCCACGTGGTTAACACTGTCTAACACACAGTAGGAACTTGAAAATTATTTGCTGAAGTGTCACTTGAACAGGTCAAAGAGGCTTTCCAGCCTTCATCTGACCCCAGCTTTCTCGTCCAGCCTCACCATCACCTGTCCTTTATAGCCTTCTACATCACTGGTTCTCAAAGTAGAATCTTCTGACCAGCAGTATCAGCCACACATGGGAACTTGTTAAAACTGCAATTTAGAGTTCCACCTTGGACTGATTAGATTGCAATCTCTGGTAATGGGATCCCACAATCTGTTTTGACAAGTTTGCCAGGTGTGTGATTATTACACACATCTGGGAGAGCTACCATCAGAGAATATACCATGATTCGTCCCACCTTTGGGCCCTTAATAAAGCTCTTTCTTCTCACTGAACTTATCCCCAACCCCTGTACCCAACAGGGTGGCCTCCGCTCATACTTTAATACTTAGCCCTACTATCACCTCTTGTAGAAAGTAAGTTACCACCTAGCTTCTGAAAACATGCCTCCTCTATGTGCCCACATACCTTATGGTTATGCTACCATTAACCTTAGTCAGCATTTGGACCTGCCTGTCACTCCTTGGACCAGTATATCTCCTTGAAGAGCAACTGGTAGGTGATCAGGAAGTTCTGACCTGTCTAATTAATCAAAGTTAAAGAAACCACTATCTCATTACCTGGAAATACGATTCATTATTGCTTGGAAGACTGATGCTAAAATTTAACATTTCACTGGTTCCTGGAGATAGGGATGATACTCCAAGAGCCAAATTCCGAGTTGTAATATTCACACGTGATGTGCTATTTAGGTCTATTTTGAAGGCCAATTCATCAATTGTTTTTAAAGCTCTAAAGAAATGACAAGTAATACCACCATTAAATAACATGGTTTAGGTACTTACACACATATGATTAGCAAGACAAAATACAAACCAAAAAAAATTGTGTTTAAATTGTCTGATTTTAACATGAACACTCACAAAATTACACCAAACCACAAAAATAGCAGTTAATACATAGAATCACAGTGATAATGCATCCTCAAGAGAAATAATGCTTTAAGGAAAATCAACAACTAAATCTTAGCCTTTCTTTCTTCATATGAAAAATACCCTTCCAACTTCATAACTGAGTCAGAACCAAAGAAAATAATGCAGTAAAGTTTTGAACCGTAAGACACTGTAAAAATTAGTTTATAATTACTATGTAGATAAGGTAAGTTACCTATGTCATAATTCATCTTAACAAATATAAAATTTTCATCAAAGAAATTTGGTTGAAAGGAAGGAAATTGAAAAAGTTAAATATCTTAATATTAATACATTAAATAAAATAATTGGATACAAATTGAATTGTATAAAAATGGGTACATTTTCTCCCTGCCCCAGGCATTTTCATTCCAGAAGTATAAGAATCACATAGCTGTGGCAATTCTATGCCACAGTTCATAGGACAGCGACTCATAGTGACTAAGTTATGTCTAAAAGATATGAATTAAATGATAAGTGTCTCCTTTGCAAACAAAAAAAAGTGTCATCAATTAATATTTGTGATAGTTTCCTCATCTTTTGAATTAACCTCAGTTAACACTTTTCAAATGAAAATGAAATGCTGATTATGATTTTCTGAGACTATTCAATATCTTGCCAGATGACAATTCTAATCATTTTGTAAATTATTATCTACAAAAATAAATAAATAAAGAAGTTCATTTTGTGAATGATCTTGAGAAACATCAATGGATTTCCTAGAGATTTAAACTATGAAGTAGGAGCAACAAACATTCACATGTATGACAAATTATGTAACAACACATGCATCCAATAAATTTTACTCTCCAGAAGGAAAAACAAAACAAAACAAAACTTACTCAGAAGAAGATTCAAGCAAGTCACTGTCTGGACTGGTTAAGATATTAGAAAATATATTCATTAAAGTTGAGCCAAGAGTTATATCAATGTTTTCTTCTTTATTCACAATCCTTTTGACCTGTTCTACAATGCTGGTAATATTGGCTGAATTTAAGGTCTGCCCATCACCAGTTAAATTTAAAATCTGATTGGCAACTTCATTTGCTTCCCCTACAGAAAGGCAGAAGAAATAACACGCAGAGTTTTACTGTTTTTTGAGCATTTTCAGGATCCAAAATATAGTGTGATATTTCACTTCATAGTTGAAGCAGGAAATCAGGCAGGTTTTCTGTGTATAAAGCCTAATAACAAACTTCACCAAAGTATTTCTTCACATAAAGAGACTAACTTCTCTCTTTAGTAATATACAAATTGTGCTTTTGAGAAATTTAAGTAAATAACCAAAGGGACCAACAAATAGCTAAGGGGACCAAACAGCTAAAGGGACCAATATTCACACATAGTTCTAAGAGAAATGCACCCAATATCACTGACTAAGTGTACATTTGTGGTTTAAAAAATAATTGAAAACTATAAAACATCAATGCAAATATCAACTGGTATATTATTTTTAAATATTCTCTAAAATTTTCTATTTTTAATCTCCTTCAGAATGAAGGAGAGGCAGAATGAGAAAAAACAGCATCTTCTAAGTAAGAGAAATAATCATTTGCCTAGCTTTTAATATTACAATAGTATCACAGCAGAAGAATGTGTCTGAATAGGATGAAAACCATGGAGTATGAGGCCATTTCAATTTGTCTTTCAGAACCAAAGAAAAATTGCTCACTTACTTGAACAATTGGAGATGTCAGGAGGCCCCCAGTAGGCTAAAGATGTGTTGACAGGGTCATGATAACTATGAAAGAAAAAAAGATATTTCACATATTTGGCATATATGACATTATAAATGGCAAAATTAGTTAATAAAAAGGTTTAGAATTTGCCTTGATATCTAGGTAAGTTTCATTTGAAAATAAAACTGTAATTCATTGAAATTAAACTCATTAAACATTCTTATTGGAAAAAAAATCAGGTGCATGAATCATGGAAAACAAAATACTAGCAAGAGCCTGTAGCCTAACCTAGGATACATCAGGTAACTAAGGTTAAAGGCATATTTGGTAACATGGGTCAAGTACTGCTTTAAGAACTTTCTAGATAAAATCTGATGTTCATTTCACATAACTCTGTAAAGCAGATTATAGTCCATGTTTTATAGATGAGGAAAAAGACTAAGATAAGTCACGGAATTTTCCAAGGTCTCTCAGCCAGGAAGAGGTAGACCCATGTTTCACCCTCAAGTCTTAAGTCTCTATACCCCCCTATTTCCTCCTTACCACGTGTCAAACACAGCAGTAGGTTCAAACTATTATACCATGTTTCCCCGAAAATAAGACCTGGCCGGATCAACAGCTCTAATGCATCTTTTGGAGCAAAAATTAATATAAGACCCGGTCTTATTTTAATATAAGACCGGGTATAATATAATATAATATAATATAATATAATACTGGGGATAATATAATATATATATTTGTGTATATGTGTGTATATATATATATATATATATATATTTGTGTGTATGTATATATATAGATATTACTGGGTATAATATAATATAATATAATATAATATAATACTGGGTATACTGGGGATAATATAATATATATATTTGTGTATATGTATATATATAGATATTACTGGGTATAATATAATATAATATAATATAATATAATATAATGCCAGGTCTTACATTAATTTTTGCTCTATTAGAGCTGATGGTCCAGCTAGGTCTTATTTTTGGGGAAACATGGTATTTCTACTTGGGCAGTTCCAGTTTCTGAATTCCTCCACCAAGAGAACTCTACTTAGAGAGAAGGTAGAGGGTGAAGAACTGGAATTGACTTGCAGTTGACCTGTCTGAGGTTTCTGTTCAACATTTAGGGAAAATCTACACACTGACAGCGTCCATTAGAAGACCGCCCTAACATGGATCCTGCCTTTATTCTCTCTTTTGCTGCCTCATCCCTCTCCAAAAGTAGCCACTCCAAATAGCTTAAAAGTCTTAGAATTTCAGAGGTATGTTCAAAGGCTGTGAGCTGGCTTGGTTCATCCATATACCTGGTGCTTCTCTCTTTCCAAATTTCTCCATCTTTGGAAAAGGTGAAATTAGCATGTTTCTTGGAATAAAAATGCTTGTATTGGTAATCTACCTGCCTCATCTTTACCCCCTGTGGTGTGTATGATTTTGGCACACACAGAGATTCCTGCCCTTCTTTCTAAACAATACATAATGCCTGGGAACCGTGGTGCAACATGCATAAGAACCCTGGGAAGATAGATGACATGGAGTTTGCTGGCAAGAGTCAATGAAAGTATTACCATATCCGTGAAGCAGAATAGTTCCTCTTCCCTGGACAAGGAAGCTTATATTCAGATGGTGTGATAAGTGGCCATCGATAGCCCTTGGGCTCTTCCTCGGCAATACAAAAAGCTATGTGAAAATAAGAACCAACATGAGAAATATTAATCTATTCTTTGAAGTTAGAAGTACAAGATGAGAGCAAAACAACCATGCTGGTAATTACGTATTTATTTTATGTAATACTAAAATATTAGGCTTTTATGTTCAGAATTTGTAAAAATTTAGAAGTTATGCAAAAATAAACATTTAATGCATTTCAGATAAAAAAGTTATTACAGCTTACAAAACCATCAAATAAAACCACATATTTACATGAGCATAACACATAACATACATTATGATTCTAATGTAAATCACTAGTAGATAAAATCAGTAAAAGAAAGATTTATTCAAGAAATACACACTACACAAAATGAAAATCGTCCTGAAAAATTCAAAATGTAAATTCCCCACTGATCTTATTTTTCAAAAGAGTGTCTCCATAGTATTATCACTGAATTGCGAGCATATTTCATGGAAAAATCTCCAGTTGTTCTTAAAGCATCTTCTACCCGGAAGTCTGCTGGGGAAATGGCAAGAAGACACCTGTGAGCCATCTTCACCACCTTACACATACACCTTCATCCTCAAATCATCCCACCGGTTGTTTGAGAACTCCTTGGGTCAGTGTCATGCCATAAATAATTTACAATTTCAAAAATATCAAAATAAAAGCAATATATCAACAACAACAAAATCTTGTATCTCAGTACTGAAAAATAGCAAGTTATATCAGACCATTGGGAATCAGTATCGCAGTCACCAATTTTTTAACATTTCAATAACCTTTCCATCTTATTCTGAGCCTTAAAATTGTCAGGATTTGACTCTTTTTTTTTTTCAGTTGGTAGAAACTTTTCTTCACAGAACCACTTGCAAAAAAACAATAGAGTGTAGGATTTAAATTAAGCGGTATAAATTAACATGTCTAAGTATGCAGAGAGAGTTGTTCTGGGATTCCTCAGCCACTGGGGACAGAGAAACAGTTAGTCCTCACAGGGCTACTTCATCATATATAAACTACCATTGGTCAAGCTACTTCTTTGTGAAGACGCCTATGTGTGAAAGGGTAACATTTGTATGTCCTCACCCCCAAGAAGCCCTGCTTGTAAAGGAACAAGCAATTTCCCACAGATGCTCAGAAACTGTTGATGATGACTTGCATTCCTCCATCTCTGTGAGTTCTTTGTAAATGTGTATGTTGACACATTAGAGATGGGTGGTTCCCTGTAGAAGCTAAGATGCCGGCTCCTTTATTACACTGTGATTCTGGTCTCAGTCATAATCACGGTTTTTAGAGGCTGAGGAATATAGTTGCTTCCCCTACTTCAACCTCCTGCTGTGTGTTTAAGGAAAAGTGTCAAAATTTTCTTTTGATCTCCACTAATGTACCTAATCATAATATAGTTGTAATTATATAATAACATTAGAACAATAGCTTTGCTTTTGTTGTCCAGATTTTTGATCATTTGCTTTTCTAAACTTTGCCTATCAAACCTCCTTCATTTATTTATTTAAGTATCTAAGTGCTGGGGAATGTGCTGGGTCCTGGGAAGAGGTGGGAAGTTAAAGAAAAATAAGATTTGTTCTTAAGCCAGAGGAAATTCCTGTTTAAAGGAAATACATATAACACAAATAGGTCCAGTTAAATACTCTGGTCTCCTAATGTCCATGGTGCTCTAGGTATCTGGGCAGCAGGAAGTGGGGGCTCAAGGCACTGAGATCTGTCCATACAAGTGACATCAGAAAAGGCTTCATAGAAGGGGTGGCTTTGGGCTGTCTTTAAAAGTACATAGGTGATGAGCAGGTAGATGGTGAGAGTAGAGAAGGGCAGCTTGGGCAAAGATATACAAAGGAAGCATAAGAGAGAGGGCAGGTTTGGGGAGGTGCACGCAGTACCACGCATGTGGCTGGAGTTTAGAATGTAAATGGTGGCTAGGGAAGATTTGAATCTAGGTCCTGGATAACTCCCAGTTTTTTGGCCTATTCCAGTGAAGACAGTGGTGTCATTCTTTAATGGAGACAGATCCGGTAGAGGAGGAAATGTTTTATAACCAATTCCTTTTATAAGATTTACCTCATTAGAGTTTCCATATGCACATATATATACACTCTTTATTCCTAAAGTTGAAGCCAGTTCTGGTCAAGACTATCCTGGCATTGTGCTCAGACTCTTTGTATTATCATAATACCACCCCAGCCCCCCTCCCCCACACTGGCCAAAAGAGAGTATAAACTCTCCTCTGCCTCTTTCATTCCCTTAGATTCATAGGTATCGATTTGCTACAACGTCACCACTATGATGAATTTCATCAACAGAAAAAATAGCTTTAAATAAACAACACACATAGGACGAATATTTTTGTTGTTTCAATTAAACCTAATAGTTATATAAAACGCATATTATAAAAAAAATATTAAAGGCACTCACCCAGTTGCCTCACGTTCACTGTATATAGCCTCAAGCCGTCATCCAGGGACTCATTACTTTTCAAGAGCTTCTGCTGAATGACTTTTCCTTCTAAATTGAGATTGTTGGTAGCATTGTAAACTAGAAGGGCCCAAATCACCAACCTAGGAAAACATTGTAGATAGAACTGTTGTTGGGTTGGTTGTTTTTTTGGTTTGTTTTTTTTTTGGTAAAAAAAATAGACCATTTGGATATAGTAGTTAAGAGGGATGATCATAAAGTGTTGAGACTAAAAAAATATGCGAAGACATTCATAAGTTTCTGTTGCTGCATAAATGGTAGTACTGAAAATGTCTCTATTTAAATAATTTTATAGGATATTGCATGTATAATTCTATCACATCAGATCACATCATCCCATTTATTTTGAGAAACATTTTTAGTAAAATTTAATAGCAAGCATGCAAGAAAAAGACATACTTATGATTAATTCTACATTTTTATAGACAAAAATAAAGGATTTTAGAAAAATTAAATTTCAACTAATTTGATTAAACTAATCATTACACTTTTGAGATTATTAAGTGTTATTGTTTACAAATGTGTTACAATTTCTTGAGAATTGTAAGAAACAATTTGCCATCTCAGTAAAGCATTTGCAAGTACTTTGCATGGGGAAAAGTTACGAACTAAGTACTCAAAATATACTCAATGATTGGCCAGCATATTACTGAAGAAGTTTGTAGACTGTCTGACCTTGAATGTCTTTAAGAAGGAAATATCTCTATGGGAAACAGAAATGTATCCTAAAGGCCCCATCAAAACTCTGGCTCTACAATTTGAAGTAATATAATTTTCTGATGAATCACAATCCTAGCTATAGTCAGTTACAGAAATCAAAACTATTAATTCAACATTGAGGTAAAGTTAAGTGACATTATTTTGTCAGGTAGAGGGTAACATTTTTCCTTTATATGTGCAAGCTCTGGGTTTACAATAGAACTTCCTTCTTTATATTGTGAGGATAAATGAATATGAGTAAGGCATTATATCATCAATATCAGTTAATGTCCACATGCCAAAGTCAAAGCAGTAGCATTGTTTTTGAAATAACTATAAAGCTACTCAGTGGAAAACCATGCCATATTTTATTATGAAATTCTTTGGTTATCAATGAAAATGAAATCGAGTATTAATATATTTATGGCCCTGAAAGAAAAGAAAAAAAATTAGTAAAACATTTTCTATTGAAGGTTAGATGAAAATAAGAATAGCTCTAATTTTCCCCAAAGTATCTATTCTAATCTCAAAGACAAAATGCTCTACTGTCTTCATAATTCATTCTGAAGGGCGATTCACCTCTAAAATGATCTACTGCTTAATATTCAGATGTAAGCCATATTTCAGGATGAGATAAACATAGATGTGAATATAATGAACTGTGATAACTAAATTTTTAACATGGCCTAAGAAAAAAAGTATCCCTTGATTAAATTATCATTGGAAGATAAGCTTTGCCATTACTAAGCTCTCTCAGTTCGAATTGTGACCTTTACTTCTCTTGAATATTGAGAACATAATTAGCATAATGTATTGTGGATGATATTGAATACCAAATTCAGCAATTCAAGAATGACCATGAATTGTCACAGGTCTTATCTGGATTGTTTTCCTCTCTCATCCTGAAAACTGAAACTATTTATAGTTCTACAAAGTCAAGTTCTATCTGTTGTTACCATCAGTCATTCTTTCTTTGAATAAACCAGTCTCTGTGACTTTGGTTTCCTGTCTGTCTAGGCGATAGAGTATGATAGTGTTATCTGAAGCTATGGTGTGTGTTGTGTTACAATCTAACTGAAAGGAAATGTTTGGAAAAAAGTGTGTGTGTAAAACTAGTGGACTATGGTTTTAAGAAAAACTATGAGAGACTACAAAGGTTTATCAGGATCATTAGAAAGTAGAAAAAAAGAGAGTGGGGAAAGACTGTAAGAATACATCTTTAAACAACGTCAAGTGTTCATACCAAAAAAAAAAAGGAAATGTGTGAATTTTCCAATATACATTGTCGTATTTCACTCTCCCTATAATTTCTGTGACGTTATCCAGTGGTTTGACAGACAGGAAACTGAAGTTCCATAAATTTAAATGTCTTTCCTGCAAGAGTTTCTGAGGTGCTGACATATACTAATGTTGGCTGATTTTAATATTGTCAGGGAGTAGAAGAATCACAGTAAGTGAACTAAAAAGGGCAATGCTGACTTCCTGAGGAGGGTCTACCATTGGTGATACCCTACCCTAGGGCTGTTCTAATCACTAGACAGCGTCCAGCAAAGCGATCCTGATTGCTGCTGGGTCTGTGATACAAGACTCAATATGACCTATCAGTAACAGGTGGAGAAGAAATTATTTGGTTAAGTAGAGGAGAAACGTTCTGTCAGCATCAACAATATTCGAGGAGTATTAAAATACATTACTCTATACTTCAAATCATAAAGGAAACGGAACAATGTCAGGAAATAAAAACAAATGTCCCTAATCAGATAGCTGAATCCTGTTTGTTGAATATATACAGAAATACGTTTCAAATGTAACTTTAAAGACATCTTTTTCTCATGAATAGAAAAAGAAAAAAGAAAAAAGAAAAAAAAAAAAGAAAAATCTCTGGTCAGCACTCATATGGAATTTTATTTTTATCTTTTCATAATATATCACCTGAAAAGAAGTATATATTCCATCATTATGATTGTAAATCCATAATTTAAATTGAAATGAAGCAAGACTTATGCGAATTTTTGCTTTTCAAGTAATATTTTGTGTGTTCTATAAAGATGCAATATAATACTTTGAACACAACTAAATGTATTCCATTTAGGAGTTTAGGTTGTTTTTCATTATATGGCGCTCTAAACAGCTGGCTTTTATATGCTGACTGATTATATATGATGGACATATCCATTAAATTACCAGCCTGAGTCATGATATTGATACAAATTTAAAAGGAGGCTTCAGAAAATTAGCTGTTGGCTTTAAATGCAGGAAATATTGTGGCACCTATTACCCATATTATTGTATGCTATCATACATAAATACCTTACTTTTTCAAAAGTTATAACAATTTTATTTTTCTTTGAAGGTGGAAATAATAAAACTAAGAATTCACTAATTTTAAATATTCTACTTCTGAATTATTTTTCATTCGATGTATATTTCTATCCAGTCTGCTGTATTACACTTTTGACTACAAGAAAAAAAGTGTGCATTAGTGTTAAAGAAATAATCTAAATGTGCAATGTGATTAAAATGGTTCTTTCCTGTCTCACTGCTTTCGTTGGTCTTACCAGATAGTCAAAACAGAGGACAAGAGAAAGCGTGCTACACCTTCAGTCAGACTTTCTCAGTTTTACCTTTGATCATTCACAATGCTTCTCTTGACTTTAATCTTGTCCTCTCCCGTGCTCAGGTGAAAGCTATAAATAAAAACATGTATATTCATTATCAACCTTGTCTGCCACACCATCTCATTACAAAATTTGAGGAGGTATAAGAAAGAGGTAGAATGCACATTCTAAGCCAGTGTTTCCAAAGGTATGTTCTGAGGTTCTAGTTCTTTCATATGCATGAGCCAACCTAGCTCCACAGTCAAATAAACTCGGTGATTACATGCCCTTGCTCTCTTTTCAAGATTCACCATGCATTTTAGTATAGTAAAGCATCTGAGATGTTCTGATATATAGAAACCTGCTTCCGTTCGTTTAACAATGTCCTCATTGAACTCATTTGACCATTCAATTTCTTTGTGTTATTATATCTCTTGGGTTCACAGAATATATGCTTAGGGTTCATGTGATACACTTTAGAAAGCGAATTTAAGTATAAAACTGTGAAAACCAGGTGCAGAGGAGCATATACAGATGATATGATTTGCTAGGGAGTTGGTGGTATATTTAAATAGAAGAACAGCGAAAGGCAATTTTGAAAAACTAGTTTGTAATTGGCTACAGATGTCGTATAGAAAAATGATCTCCAAACTGGGGTACATGCAGCCCAAAGGGTACTCTAGGTGATCCACTGGGTGTGAGAAGAAACTAACAGAACTTCTATTAATATTTAATTATCCTCTTTTAATTTGCAATACATTATAATATATAATATATTGGTTAAGTAATACATATTCAAACACACATATATGCAATTTATTTAAAAATCACAAATATTTTTTGGAAGTACAAGCTAAATTTTAAACAATTATTGGGATCCAAGATCAAAATATTTTTTAAAACTACTGCTATAACATTAAAGTTTTTTGTGCAAAGAAATGACGTAATACAGTTGTTTGAGAAAGATTATGAGTGTGTGTGTGTGTGTGTGTGTGTGTGTGTGTGTGTGTGTGTGTTGTGTGTAGGGAGAATCAGAGAGAAAGAGAGAGAGCAGTACTAAATTAGACACTACGTTTTATTTCTCAAATAATTCATTCTGTCGTTTACCTGATATTAACCACATAGACAGTGTAGTTCCAATTTTGGAAGGTTGAATTGAGCTGAAAAATACAATGGAAAAGGGTGAGTTTTGGTAATGCTTAAAAAAAAAAAAAATCTGAATCAAGTTTCTTCCCTCCCAAAAGATAAGTTGTTATTGGACTGAGACCGTGGGAAAAATCCCAGAGAGCTAGAGGAGTGAAAGTAAGGTAAAGATAACAGTTACTGGATCATTGTATGCCAAGAACTTTACAAATGTTATTCCTTTCACTCTCACAATAACTAATGAGATAGGTATTATCTGCCCCTGCCGTCTTATAAATGAAGAAACTGAGCTTCACAGATATGAAAGAGCTTGCCTAAGGTCACCCAACTAAGAAATAGCAGATCCCAGATGGGAACCCAACTCTGTCTGTCGGTAAACACTACACTTTCCTCTCTAGCTCATATTATAATGGACCTTCAAATTAGCTGTAAGAAGGTATGTAGAGAAGATTAGCACAATAAACACCTTCCATATTCTATATTCAACAGACATCAAGGCATAGTAAAACATGTTTTTCTGGTAATTATCCTCTCACAAGAATGTTAGCAGTAAGAAAAGTTATAAATTAACAATATAAACCTTTAAAAAAACAAAACAAAAATAAGTTCAAGATTATTGAGAATTATATTTTATTATGTGATTATTTAAGTCTTTCTAGGTCTCAGCATCAGACTTTTTTAATGAAGCAATAGATTTTTCTCAATATAAATAATAATCTTCCTTGATGCATTCATTATTCAATACAATCACAAAATAGGATTTCCTGACTGACATGAAATTCTCTTATTTATGTATCACGCCTAAGGGGTTTTTTGGTCTTATTTCATATACACATTTAGCCCTCCCAGCAAGCATTTCTAAAACTGAATGGAAATTTTAGGAAAAAGTGTTAAAAATTCTAGCAAAAGTGTTAAAATTTAACACCTTAAATATTTTAAAATAATATTTTAAAATTATAAATAGTAATAATATGAATCAGACACACTACTTATATGTTCTGTTATGCAGGATCTGCTTTAGTATCTTGTATATTAAACTGAAAAAGTGTCCTGTCAAGTTTAGCTTCAGATGAGAAAGATGCTATATCGAAAACCATGCATAAAATAAATACAAATGTAAAATTATATCTGTCTAATGCAGATTCTCCACTGACTGCTAATTTTCAAGATTCATAACATTAGAAGTGGTTTATTTGAGAACAAAAATAAACAATTTTATATTTTGAAAACATTCTGACTTAAAAAAAAAACAAAAAGAATAATGCTGGAAAAAAATGGGATTCAAGAAATACTCTTTTGTAAAACCTACTCTCCCTTTAGAAATTAAAAACATTTAGTGTTTAAATTACTTACTAATGTATTATTCCAAAAGTAAACGGTATATTTGTCTTTGACTTCTATTGGAGAATTTCACTTTTACCCCCAATTTTGTAGCAGAGTTGTTAATCACATACTATTGTTTCCTGTGGTCAACTTGTTTAAAAATAAAACTGTTTTCCTATCATTCTTCAAATACATTAGTTTGGTGCAAAAGTAATTGTGGCTTAAAAGGTTAAAAATAATTGCAAAAATCACAATTAGTTTTGCACCATCCTAATATTATATGTATATATTGTCACCACTACCTCTCAATGTATTGTTTAACTTTCTATTGTTACCAAGGACACATTTATCAGACACATATAAGAAAGTCCATTTTTCTTACTTGAGAATGTATACCCAACTGACTTTATTCACAAAAACTCTGAACTGTAATAGTGTTATATATAAAACGCAGTACAAAGTCTCACAGTATGCTGTATATAGGGGGAAAAATACAAAAAATAGACACCTGTATAAAATTAAACTCTGAGATTGTCATCAAGAAGAAAATGAAAAAAATCCATAGGTTGTATTTGTAAGATATAAAAAAGAAATAAGATATTGACTTTTTTTTAAATTGGAAATTACCAAAATTTTCATTAACTTAATGCAGGTTAAATAAATTATAACCTAAACATCCATCAACAGAAAACTTGTTAAATAAATACTACATAGACGGTGACATAATGGAATCTGATGCACTGTTTAAAAAAAAAAAGATTAAAAAGGTCTCTATCTACTAACATTGCAAATCTGGGAATAACAAAATAAGTACAGTGTAGAACGGTGTGTAAACTATGTTACTTTTGTAAAGTAAAAAGGAGAAAAAGTAAGAATCTATAATCTTCTTTTATATGCACAAAGAAATTCTGGAAAACCAAAGAAAAAGTGACAGTAATTTCCAACCAAATGGGTTGATCTCCAGACAGGTGAGCTACAAGGATGGGTGGAAGATTTTCATAACACAGTAAGTACTCATTTAAAGTTATCAATAGGTTCTGCAAGTTGAAATGAAATGACGTATAATGAAACCAATTTCACCACAGACTAACTGATATGAATAAGAGTTAAGTTTCTTTTGCATCTTATCAACGTTATAACTGAACAACGTTGAATGAAACAGTATTATTCAAGGACCTACTGTATATATTTTAATACTCTTTGGTTTTTGAATCAAACAATTAAATTACAAAAACAACAACTTTTCAAAACAGTGCTGAAAATATATGGATATAATAATAAATAAAGATACCTACCAATACACATTTCCATTTGTGTGACACTGCCTTATTTAGACATTAATAGTCTATTAGTCCTTTTTTTTCAAATTCACCTCTCTTTCTATACAGAACACCTTACTAATATATCGATTTATACATTTATAATGAATAGTATCTATGCTTCAGTATGATCTGTGTATTCAGTTACCCAAACAGTTGGGAACTTTCCAGATTTCCAGAGGTTAATGATTTAAAACCAAAAAAGAAATTTTACAAGTTCACTTACCCATTCTGCCACCTTGCTCTGTACTTTTACCTCAGGGTGACGAAGGATGTTTTGAATCACTATGGAAATTCTATAGATAATTCCATCTGTCCATTGGAAACAGGATTTAGGCCATTAATTAAATTTTATAGTCATATAATTATCAATGTAAATTTATAATCACATAATTTCATACAATTTAAAAGAAACACTGTCTACTAGGTACAGAAATTTTCTGAGGTATTTTGACTTTACGCTCATTGACCTTTGCAATTTCTTAAAAATAGTTACCAGTTTACTCACAGATAATTCATTGCTCTTAAATTATCACCTGCATGTTTCTCTGTATTTTTAAATTCTACAGATTTCTGATATTTATGGTCTACAAAGTGGTGATTTTTTTCATGTACACTTTGAATTCTTGTTACAAGGAATTATCTTTTTTTGTACATTATAAATAGTTTGGCCTGTGAAAACTTGTATGAGATGACAGGCAGGTGTTAACTTGAAAAAGAACGGGTATACACATATTTACTGCCCTCAAGCCCTTATTCTCCCTTTCTCCTCCTCTCCCCAATAAAGCATTTACTTCTAAATCACTGATTTGGATGTCAACAGATTTTTCATCAAAATTCCATAGAAGTAGTCAGTTGTCCAAAGTTAGATGGGGGAAAAAATAATTATTTATAGACAGAATTTTGATTGTATGAGTTTGCTTTAAAAAAGAAAACATTATGTCAGAAGATTCTGCTTTTTTCTTTTGGTAATAATATTCAAACATATATATCTCTGTATATATATCTATATCTATACCTATAGATATATACCTCTATCTATCTATCTATCTATCTATCTATCTATCTATCTATCTATCCATCTGATTAATCTCACCAGCCAGGATTTGCTAAATCTCTCTAGGTGTTTATTAATGGGCACCTTACTACAAGTAGCTAATGAAAGATAGACACTTTTAAAATATGGTAGGTTATATATAGAAAAAACAAATTTCTGAATCTCCATTATTGTCAGTCATCTTTATTCAGGCTTTTGTTTTGGTAAGTCTTATGTGAAATATGCACAGAAAATATAAACATATACCTTTAAACAATAATGGGGAATGGATTTACTGAAGATTTTTGGAGAGAAATTACAAAAAAGTATGCCTATGGAAACTCCCAAATCTACCAAAATGCAAATTCCAGTTCAACTACTATGGAAACGCTTTTCCAGTATATAGGTCAGAATCATGCTAAAAAAAAAAAAAAAATTGCTACTCCTGGATGTAATATAAAAATATGAAATTGCTCCAAGTACAGTGAGCTTAATTTATGCAGACTGGGTTATTTCAGCTTCTAAAACTCTTCAGGTATTTAATGATCTTCAATTTGTTTCTTTAAAAAATATGTTCTGAATGAAAAATATTTAGAGAAATATATTTAAAACAAATGATAATAATCCAGACAAAAAAAGTTTTTACACTCTAGATCTCATCATATCAAATCATGGACATTCAGAATGATTGAGAGGAAATTCAAATTGCAGAGGTCTAAGATTCTACATTTATTTCAGGATTCTGAGGCTATTCTGTGAATGTTCACTTGATGCCAGCAGAGTAACTGAAAAGCTACCACTAGATGGAGACCTAAGGCATTTTTGTTAAAAGAGTATTATTCTTTCCCTCTCAGGAAAATACTGCATAATACTAAAAAGTCAGTATTTTTAATAACATTTCTGAAATTTTATGAAAGCATAAAATATGTAAGATATTTTTTAAATTTTAAATATTTCCTTTTTTTGTTCAATTCACTGTTTTTATAAATAAGAAAGACATCCTATATCAGAGGCAGCCTAAACCAATTTATAAATATAGTACTCTCCTTAGAGTTATATTGCTTAAAGCAAATAAAATACGTGAATATACCAAACAACCTAGCAACTTGTGTTACAGATTCTCTTGTAACACAAGAGAATCTCTTGTGCTATGGATCATTATCAAGTAGTCTTTCCTCAGAAGTCTTGGAATAAGATATTTACGTACTTTGCCAAAAACTACTCCGTGGAGGCTACTTGTATGTCTTTAAATTTTTTTAATAATGTAGTCAACAAGTAATCATGAGAAATGTCCAAGAGTGAATTGTCAAAGGAAAATAAAATGTCCACTGAAGAGTTGGTGAAAAGGGTTTTGAATTGCAGCAAAATAATTGGCTTAAGCATTGCCAGTGCAGAAAATGCATAATTAAGACACACTGATGCAGGCTTTTCCATGTCATCCTTGCAGTCAAGTTGTCTTCTCCTATAAATGTGACAACTCCCAAAGTATCTCAATAGAAAGGCTATTCACAAATCTTCACATATTCCAGAGACTTCAAAAGATTTATGTACTGTACTACTAATAGCATCTAGGCCAAAAAAATTCATGATAGATATTTCTTTGGAAAAAAAATTATTTATGACTATATCCATTCTACAATTAGATAATTCTTCCAGCCATGAAGAGCTTCAAAGTAGAAATTATTGCTTGCTTCTACAGATGTGCTATTAAAACACTATTCCTGTCTGGAGGTCTTTCTGCAGTTAATTTTTCCTTTTAGTCTTCCGAACATTCTTTTCAGAGTTTCTGGGAAGATACCAAAAAGGTACTACTTCATTTACTCTCTATTCTATGCTGTGAAATATAGATCAAAAAAGGTAGATTTAAATATATATATTTGAAAAGATAGGTGTTAGAATATAAAGTAAATGTTATTTTAGATTCAAGATTATTTATTTGAACTAGTGGTAATTATGATATAACAGTGGCATTTGTGACTGGAGGCCTGATTATCCTACACATATAATTTCTTTAGAATAGCCGGAATATTAAACCTAGATTGATTTTTGGAGCCACACAAATAGCCTGATAGGGAATTTCTTACTTAAGTAGTTAAATGTATGTGAGAAACTAGAAGCAATGTTATAATTTGCAATTACAAGCTAGATTTTTAGAACAATTAGGGCTAGTGGAGTTAGTTCCTTACTTGGGTTGCTGACTTTATAAAAGTTTAACATTCGGTAGCACTACAGTGATGCTTCAATCATAGAAAATGGACATAATGATTAGTTCAAGAGCTTTTCTTGGGAATGTAATGGAAACGGCACAATGGTTATTTGTGGGAATACCTAGATTATCCACTATTTCCTGAAACATCTGTGCAAAGTAGCTTCGAAGATAAGAGTTTTCTCAGTATAAAATATGAGGTATCAGATAAAAGTCCTATTGAAAATAACAACAAAAACTTTACATAGAAAAAGAGAAACATTTCACAAAAGCACATTTTATTGATATTTTGAAGAAATATACTTGATTATCAAACAATTTCAATCCCTCTCCCCTCATTACTGATGAAGTCAGTAAAACTCTGACAGTCCAGATTTTTAAAAAACTGGATAAGGTAGAAAACAGATTTGATAGATGTGTCTATCTTTCTTATAGTGAACAAAATAGATTCTCTAATATATCAGATCATACGCCTGAGAATGTTTACTATATCAGTTTCCCAAGGCATAATAAGAGAAGTGTATCTGAAATTGTTGACAGTATGTGAATGATCTTAGCTAGTCCAGGACATTACACTAAATCCCATTTATTCACAAGGTGAACAGGTAGTTCTCCTTTCAATTATTAGAAATTTGACTATATCAAAGAAAAAATGTTATTTAGACTATAGTCTGTCTCTAACACTTTGTTATTTTTCCTTTTAAAAAGATAATGAAAGCTTCAGTCACTGAGATGGGAGAAAACAGTAAGATATGGGGGAATTCAGTAACATTGTTTTTATTATATTTATTTTCACTTTTCACTTCTATTTTAAAACAAGTAGTAGTGCTTTCATTTTACAATAGTGATATCAATTTTCCCATGCAAATAAAAATATTTAACCAAAAAAAAGAGTCAATTTAGAAAAAAAAACCTGTTACATAAATAGTAGAGGTGGTTCAATAATATGATTTTAAAAATGGTACATGAATTTGAGTATACAATTTTGAGAATATTTTTACATGACAACTTTCTAATATTTTGAAATATTTTTAAATGCTAGGTTTATATTTTTATCAAGAATCATCTAAATTAGGTTTTTTTTCTTTAATGTGGCCAAGTCAAACCATTTCAACTGATTCTAACATTTGCTTGCTTTGTTGAAACTCCAGTGGAGGCTATGACGCAGAGAAAGATGGACTAAACAAGGCTCTCTTCAAGAATGTCAGAAATGACATGATTGAGTGAATATAGCTCTGCTCCACCAAGTCAAGAACTCTGAAGCATCATATAAATGTTCTTGGGCAGTAGAGGATGTGCCAGTCCTGGAGGGAGAATGCCACAGAGGCTCTTTGTATGTTCATACAAAGAGCGAAATACTTAGTTAGAATTATAATATTCCCATCTACTGGCTGGAATCCATGTGAAATATGCACTGGAAACTTCAGCTGCTGTTGCTTTCTTGGGGTTTGCTGGAATTCTTGCTCCATCATAAATCTCCTTGGTGTAACTACCAGAATAACCATAAACACTTCCCTGAATCGATGTCTTTATAACGCTAATGAAATTTATATCTACGTTTCATGTAAAATATTCCATACTTCCAATTTAAATGTTCTTACAGAGGAAGTTGATGTAACCCCCAAAGCCAAAAGAAAAAGTGAACTATGTGGGTTTCTTTTCTCTGAATTTTGGCCCCTGGTGACATACTACAGATGTCTTGGCCTCATCAGTTAAAAAATTGGGGTTGAGAAAATTCCTTTGTTTCTAATATCTCATATTTGAGAATATTACTGTATTTAAGGCAATGGTGTGGTCACCTGATTGGAATTTCTCTTTTTCAGAAAAAACTGAAATCAGTTACTCTGAATTACCAAAAGCCTAGGTATATGGTCCATACAAGCAACAGATTAAATAATAACGCAATTCACCTGGAATTTCCACTGCTCATGTCTTATCTTATATAACTGCTATATTTGTAAATTACAAATAATATAAATAGAAAAGTATATATGAAGGAAAAAAGCAAGAAGTATTGGCAGTTACTTGAAGTATAAATCAATCAAAAATCGATTTATGGGTGATTTAGTTAATAGACAATCACATTCTAACCATTATTCTTCAACAAATAAAAACAGAGAGCAAAGTGTTGTCATATAAATGGATTTAAATGTCACAAATATTTGAACATAAAGTTGGCTTTAGTGAAAAATTAAATTACTAAAATTATTTCATTTTTTGAAACTATAAAATCCTTTAAAAACTAGTTTTCTCAAGAGAATAATCTGACAAAATACCATGAATAATTTTTTTTCTCAGATCTCTAGCAAAATGCAAATTAATTCCATGTAATGAAATGCCTTTCTCATAAAAGTGCCTTTGAAAGGAATTTTAGGTAAAAGTACAGAAGAGTGGTGCTGGAAATGAACTCAACTCATTCCACTGGTCATTAAAATGGGGGGAACTCAAGAGGATCCAGTGATAATTATTTATTTTATTAGTCTTGCAAATGCACCAATTGATTCCAATAACAGAAACTTTGTTCGAACATTAGCTATCTCCACCCTTAGAATACAATTCTTTTGTCATGTCTGACACACTACAAACAGAAAAGGTAATAATTTCTTACCATTGCTTTGTTTATCGATTCTGTTAGTAACAGGCAGGTTAGTGGTGACAGTGGGTGGTGTAGTACTAGGAGAGCTTACAGTAGCTGGTAATAAAGATGAGAAAGACGTAATTTTGCAAGGAGCACATGACAGTTAATATGGATGAGCAACCTACAATTAATTCATGACCGTCTATAGCGGAGGAATGGAAACCATTTCTTGCCACTAAATAGACTCTAAGGTTATAATGCATATGATAAAGCAATGCTTTCTATGGCACATCAAGAATTAGTGCAGATGGACTTTGGTACCATATTGCAAGAGTCTGGAACTGGCACAAAGGGAACGGAGAAAGAACATTTGGATTCTAGACCTAGGTCTGCCATTAACAGGCTAATGATCACACTGCGGATGACTAAACCTTTCTAGAACTCAGTTTCCTGTTTGTAAAAATAAAAGTTTAGAGAAGGAGTCTACACAGCTCCTATCAGCTTGAAAATTATTGAAACTAAGTCAGCCTCCCTAATACACTGAGAATAGAGAAATAAAATATCAGAGGAAAATGTATTTCTCCTTGAGGAGATAAATGTAAAGTAAAACAAAAGAGAGTAAAATATATAGATTAAATCAACCATTTACAGATCCCAGTACTTTATTAAACTTTGATGGACAAAATGGATTTCATAAGGGGAAGCCTTATGGGGGAGACATTTTCAAAGCATTATGTCATACATATGCTTCTGATTCTATTAATATTGTAACTCTCAAGGATTAAACCCTTATGTAACGCTTCGGTATCTTTCTCAGGGATTCTAGAAGAACTGTAAAGTAAAATAACTATACACATAATTTTCCTCTAGTTTATCTTAGGAGCACATTTGTATTAAATGTACATTCAGAGGTACAATAACCATTTATGTCTCAATTTTTAAAAAATTATCTAAACTTAAAACATTTAAGTGGTTACACAAAGAATTGCCGTCTAAAGGCTTTCTAGAAAATAATGAATTCTTTAATTCAAAATATGCATCCTTAACTTAAAATAGGTTCCATTCCAAAGTAATAAATAATACTTAAGAATGGGGAATTTTTTTTTGAAATCTTTATTTTTTAAATTATGATCAATCAATTACATTTATCTTAATGCAAAAATGCATCGATGAACAGAGAAACGATTTTTGGTCATATAGGACATAGGAGGGGAAAAAATAGCTGGGCATCTTGTCATTTAACCCAAGGAATCAGTACTATAGGTATGTCAGATTAAAATAAATAAGTAAGTAAATAAATACATAAATAAATATTTTTTAAAAGACCTTTAGATCTTGAACCAGGTAAAATTAAGTTTTTTTCTATGTTATTTACTTATTTTAAAACTACACCGAGTTGATAGAAAAAATTACTTAATAATATTTTCATAGGGTATTCATTGATAATAATATCAAGAATAATGTCTCAGAAAGGAAACAAAGATAATAATGAATTATACCCCTACTGGAAGCACTGAAGAGACCTTCAGTTTCTATTCATTTAGTCTTACTTCCAACCCCTGTCATTTTCATGCTCTGTTCCTCCTAATAAGAGATCCAGCTTTTACAAAAGGCATGGTCATGATTCTTAATGTGATATATAGAATATACTACTTCATAAAGAAGCATTTAATAGAATAAATGGATGAAAATGGGTCATGGGTAATTAGGAGGAGCAACGATAAAATTAAAGGAAAATATTGGTATTATTATTTTAAAACTTATGGGATTTTAATTATGTATTATTTAGCATGCAACTGTTTAGTACATAATACATAATTAGAATACTGATCATAACATAGTCATTATGCATTACAATGATTAATAAAATTATATTAATATTAGTTTACTATAACTATTTTTTTAGTATAACTATTTTTATGTTAATATATAAGCTATATTGCACATCATATTGCCTCATGGCCTTGTCTTGAGCTTCAGTGAATATTCGACTTAAGTTTTCCCCTTGTTTTTTGGACAGGAATACTTTTTCAAAACATTGAATGATTATATTTATACAGGACCTTTGCAGATATTCTTGAGAAGAAATATAGGGAAAAAAATGAAACCAACCCTTGGTTAATAGCATATAATCATTCACATTTAAAAATCTTAGTGCTTTATGGAAATGCAGTCATCCAGTTCGTGAATGCATTCTTTCTCCACACTGTACGTACTGCGCACCCACACAACTAAATCACATCCAGAAATTCTTCTGTTTGGCTGGTTTCTGGCTTCCCAAGAGAAAAATCAAGATAAAAATCAAAACAATGACAACCGCATTATCCAAAATAACAAGGAACAAACAGAGAGACTTCAGAAGACGACGCTGGCTCCCTACCTTGGCAGAGGGTCCCCAAATCGGCACAGTTGGCCAGTTCTGCTGCTGGGAGTGGGATCAGGTAGGAACCTTGATCAACACAGAAGATTATACAAGTTTGACTTATGATTTAATATTACCCAGAAAAAAAATAATCAAGAATCATATGGCTGGTATAATAGAAGCAGCTCTAAAAGAGTCCACCAGTAATACTCCAACATCAAGTAATTCTCTTAAAGTCTTTGTGTCAATTTTTGCATATGTAAAATCAACTTGTTGACATATCCCTAAAAATCTTTAACTCAGTTTATTGGCCATCCACACACGAAAGGGAAAGTCTGTGTAAAAAGTTCAGGGCCTTTTCACATAATAAATTATATGGCTTTGGTGGAAATTCATACAAATGAAATAATATAAACATCAAAGATAAGTTTCAAAGATGAACCTGGATATTAACACTCATAAAATACCTATATTCAGTTCCTAGGCACTAGCATACACTACTTGCAATTCCGGAAACATGATGTTTCCATGACTTTAAGGTGGCCTCTGTGTCTATTTATTTCTAGGTTTAACTGACTCATCCTCATTAAAAAACAAGTTTTGAGCTGATTTTCTAATAGGAGTAGTGGATTTTCTCTGTTGCACTAAATCTCTCTCTGACAATTCACAGACTTTTACGAGCAGGTTGAGGCTGGGGAAGATGGGTCAACTTATCTCAAAGTACACTACACTATGAATAAAGACAGGAGAATAAATAAACACACACTCGTAAATACATAGACTCAATTTTAAAAGGACATTTCTGCAATAGTGATTCCATGCTAATGTTTAAACATTTCCCAAACTTTCCTGTGGGACTAGGATGCGAAGGTAGAACAGGTACATCAGCTAACAAAACACGCCTAGGTAAATGGGGCGCATAAGCAGGAAGCATCCCCAGCTTAACAGCATTTTGGGAGTCATGGTTTCTTCATTACTGATTGCCTCCAGCACCTGGCCCAGGGAAGAAATCACATTAACTCAGAAAGACTCAACCCTACGGGCAAGTCTGGGATGTTAACTGGCAAGAAGCTCTCATTACAGACCTTTACATGTCCGTGCAATAAAAATTTACTGACTGTTTATAGTGTTATGAGGCACAGAGGCTGGAATAATACTTTAAGACAATGTCTCTGCTTTCAGAGAAGCACAAACGGGAAGTGGCTTCACAGTTCTCAGAGTGATGGGAGAGCTTAGCAACCCAAAGAAGGACGTGACCAGCAGCTTGGCGTGAAGGGAAAAGAGTGTGATCCATTACAAAGAAGAGTTATAACAAATATGAGGTGTCACTTGAGATGGATATTTCTAAAAGACAGAATTACTGAAACACATACCTAAAGGCAGGGAAAATATCTGGGAACCCAAACGACATGGCATTACTGGAGTAGGGTTATTTGTAGAAAATCAGTAGGAATGATCAGATACATAGGTAATGGATAGCATTGTGGAGGGCCTTGTAGAATGTAGGCAGCGTGAGTGCAGGGACTCTGTGTCTTTCTAACAATGGTGTATCCCACACACATAGTAGGTGGGTGCTAAGCGTTATTGAGTAAATTACTGAATGCATTATGAATGACTGCTCACATTTTGAACTCTTTCTTAAAGGAAATGGGGGAAAATGAAGGGCAACTAGGTAAGAAAATAAGATTTATATTTGCAAACACTTTTGAGGCTCCATAACCAACTAAAAGAGGGGAGATCCAAGAAGCATGAATAATATTAATAATTCAAACGTGGTATCGTGAGCACAATGAGGATGGACAGAAAGAGATGGATACAAGACATTTGAAAACAGAATGTATAGGATTCAGTGACTTATTGGAGAACTAGCAAAGAATGGGAAAAATGGAAGACTTTTTTTTTGGTTTCCAACTTGAGAAATTGGTACGTAATGATCTCATAGAAGGAGAAAGGAAATACTGGAAGAAGAGCAAACATAGGCAGGGTGGGTTAACCGGTAAGTCTGGTGATAGAAACTCAGGTGCCCGAGAGACATCTGGATACATGGCGGGTATACCTGATTTCATAAGAGGTCTAGCCAGGAAACACTTAACAGAAGCTTAGATGTGTCCGGGATCACTGGAGCTAGAGTGTAGATTTGAAAAGAGAACAGATGGAACCATAGCTATTCCTATATTTAAAAAGAGCTATAGATTTGAGAAGGTAACAATAGCTCCTGTAGAAGGTGGTTTTAAGTGAAGAATTCAAGTGAAGAAAATGTCATGCAGGGTGTGACAATATGAAGTATACCAGGAAGGTCAAGAATGATAAAGACTAAGAAGACCTTTAACTTTGCATTTCAATTTTGGTAGTAGCGCTACAGAAATTAGTTTCAGGAGCGTGGGAATGATGAACTCTGGACTGCCAACATTTGATTGAGGGGTCAATGAGAAAAGAGGAAGCTTGGCTATGAAAGGAAGTAGAGACAGGGAGGGGGAGTTTTAAAGATTCAAAACTTAGGCAAGTGTACTGTGGATAAAAGCAGTTGAGCAAGCAGAAGTTTCAGGTCAGCTTCAGACAGAATTGAGGTAGAATTTTATCTTGCAAGTTTTCTGCCCATGACTCTTTCCCATCACGTTTAACATGCTCTCCCTTCTCCTTCAGGTACTCTGTTTTAGTAAAGAACTCCTAAAAATTAAAAAGCTTTTAAAACTTAAAATGACTGAGGACATCTCTGCCACTGGAGCATGCAAGAGAGGAGACCCTTGGATGGAGTTCCTGTGCTTCTCAAATTACACACAATGTTGGCAGTGAAAGCCTCCTTAGGCCACTTCTGGCACTGATACAGTATCTCTGGAAGACAAAGGGAGATAAGGGGATATTGTGGGAAAGAACTTTCAAGGCTAACTACATTTCCATTGCAGTATATTAAAGAGCTTAGAGGTGGGAAGAAAGAAAGAAAATCAGAAGAGTTATGATTTACAGTAAGATATTTGATAATTTTCTTTAACATTTTATCAGTATCATTGTACAGTAACACATATAAATTTCAATTTGTGACACTGTAATGGGAAATGGTAAGATGTACTTCTAAATATCAATTGTTCCTTCTTGGGCACTTTAAGTTTAGCAAATTGTCACTGCTTTATAAATACTCAATAATCACTCTCTTATGATGATTCAATATAGTAATAGAACTTAACTTTGATGATTATTTTGGTTAAAATGGTATAAATACAAGTGACGAGCCTTATTTAGATGTAAATTATATTGATAAATAAAATCTTACATTACGAAGATACCAAATTATATAAACACATGAAATATAAAAAGTGTACACACATTTTTATTTCTAACCAGTTCTATGTTCAGCACATCTACATTAAAAAGTCACTATTGGTAGTAATTTTCTGGGGTCAACAGATTTACAAAGGAAACTGTAAGGAAGACGAGAAAATTCCCTCTCCTGGATAATGATAATATCTTCATCATCAAAGAATCGTTTTCAGAATGTGACCTATGTATGTTCACTGATTTTTGTAGATACCACAAAGGTGTTTAAAGGTATTTACTTAATACTAGCTGCTAAATTTAGACCCAAGTTTCCTTGAAAAAAAATGTAATCACTGAAAATGAGCAGTTGATGAAAAGCTGTAAAGCTGTTACTCTTTCTTCTCTATCTGTTCTTCCAAAATTATGCTACTGAAAGTCATGATTTATTTACACAAGCTGTGGTAAAAAAGATTGATGTGTAGCCAACAACTCATCTCATACCCTACTTAATGATAATCCAAATAAGAGTGGACAGCAATAAACCCTCAGCATGAGTTATAATGGGAAAAAAATAATAATTCCTTTCAAGTCCCTCTTTGCAGCTGTACGAAAGTTGATTTTTACAATTTTCCATAAATAAATATATTTAAAACAAAATTATTTCTGAAAGCCATTTATGCTCATAAAGAGTTTAAGCATCTCCAAATAATAAAGTCCTTTGTAAAGATAGAGTGATTTTATCTTTATTTTATTATTTAAAAGTAATTTAGTAATCTAAAAATTCTACACTCAGTAATTTGTTAGGGATGAAAGGAAGGAGTCAATAGTGAATCAAGAGTTTTATAACCATGAAGGACAGAACTATAACAACTGAAAATGAAAAGGTAGGAATCCAAGAGTTGATGAAGCCTGAGTAATTAAGAACAAAGTTTTGGAAATGAAAAGAAAAGCTGGTACAAATCCAAACATTTCTAGAAAAGAGTAACAACAAAGTTGGGTACTTATTAATTGTGTCTTATCTTTATAACCACAGGGGCTAATAAATGGAAGTGCTTAATAAATGCTTGTTAAATAATGTAATGTGTTTGAACTTAGACTATTCATTGAGTTATACTGTACCACTCCTCAGGAAAGAGCAGTCAGCAGTAAAATAAATAAAACTAGTAGAGAAGGCACTGTCTGTTCTTTGTGAAAACTGATGGACATTAGCCAGTATCTAAACTTGAATCATAACACAAGCAAGTACTTTCACCTATAATTACAGAGTAGGCTAGGGAAATTGTCTATCCATGGAGGCTATAAAACTGAGTATGTTCAATAAAATGGTCCTAAGAAAAAGAATGATGCTAGAAAATAAAAAGAATTGCTGCTAAATAAAGCATTTCTTTCTGAAAAGGACTAACAATATTAAACATGTTTTTTTATTAACCATGATGAAAATTTCTTAAATAAGGTATACTCCCCAAATATTCTTAGAACAGTTTAGGAAAACAAAAACAAAAATCCAATTCTGAAGCTGTTGAATTCTGAAGCTGCTTTTATAAAGGCTAGTATATTGCAAATTTGAAACAAACAGCAGGATGTTTAAATGTAGTCAGTTCTGTTCTATCTTATTTTCAAATGAAAATTTACTTAGCAATAGACTTTTGGAAAATCTACTCATTTTCTATTACAAGTTGATTCTGAAATAAATGTTCATGTTTAACAGACATTGTCCAGCCAGTGTAACATTAGGCATGGAATCACTATACTGATCGTTAGTTTTGGGAAAGTACTAGTACCATAAAGAGCAAGCCACGATATTCTGGGGGAGAGGGGAGAGGACAGATTAAAATGTTAATAGAGCATACTATTTTTTGATTTATTGAAGTTTTGCTTAGCTAACAAGCATAGATATAATCTGTGTCACAGGTATTTCCTGTCAGTTAATAAGTGACTTAGTTCTTCTACTCCCAAAGCTGATGATTAAGTAGCAGGAAACTCCCTCTCCCTCTCCTGTTATGACTCCTGAAACAGTCCAGGATATCTGAATCTGCGAAATGTGCGTGTTTAGTGTCATCATGGAATGTCAAGACCACTATAAAAATTAAAGGAATTCAAGTACATTGACTGTGTAAGCTTGTGCCACTCCTTTCAATGAAATCATTTTGAAAACTTATAGATGACTGAATTACATAAGTATGTATCTGGTGCATTCTGGTAATCTTGAGGCTTGGGAAAGGAATTTTAAAGACTGTTAAAGACAATACAAAAACTCATGGGCATGGCTGTGTTCCAGTAAAACTTTATTTACAAAAATGGATGGCCTGCCACAGGCCCTCCTCATTTGTCAATCCCTCATCTACAGGAATTCTAAGAGAAGTTTAGGAACTCTTGTATACTACATCCCTTTCATTTCATTATATTGCAGAAAAGAAACCTTATTAATTTTGTTTAAAACAAATACCGTTTAACACCCTGGAAAACTAGCATTTTCCCATAGAAGGCACTCTAGCCAGAAGAGACAGTTCCTGGACCTTCATAGTTCTCATCGGTGTAAGAATTCACTGACCTACTCTAGTACTATGTCCCACTTTCTAGTCCTGCTTATTCTGAAGCACAGTCTAATTTATACTGTTTAAGAGAGCATGGCTCTAAAACCAAACTTTCTGGGTTAAATTCCTGGCTTTGTCATGTCCTAATTGACATTGATTAAATTCCTTAATCCCTTTGCGCCTCAGATTTCTCATCTGCAATATAGGGTTAATAATAAAACCCACATCAGGGGATCTATCTTGTAGAAAATGAGTTAATATGTGTGAAATGCTTAAAACAGTACCTACTATATAATATGTATTCAATTTCAGTATAAATGAAATATTAGCAATTATTAATATACCTACCCAAATCCTTTTCTTTTCCTTTCTTTTTTTTTTTGTTTTTTGTTTTGGTTCTCATAATTCTCAAACATTGCCCCACAGAAAGGGAAATGTTAAATGGTCTATGTTATGATTTTTTAATAATGACTGAGGATATGGTGAGAACAGGCCCCTCAAATAAAGATTATCACCCTGAATGTAGGAAGTACATCATTGCCTTCTCCTCCTGTTCACCATCCCACACCAAACATATACACTTGATCTTCTCAAATTTCCTCTCTGAGTGAAAGACTTTTCAGGAGTCCCTGAAAATTCTCTGTGGCTAATCATACTGACTGGTGCTGGGAAACACCATTCACTCTTACAAAGTTTTGCAGTCTCCTTCTGGAACAAGGTCGTGGTTTACCCTCTTTCCAACAACCCACAAGGAAATACCTCTCAAATGACATCACTTAATAGCCTCCCAACATCTGCCGGAGCACCATGACCACATGGAGAGATGGGTTACCCACACAGAGGGGTAGGTGACAGGAGTTCCCCAGGCCGGAAGGGCAAACACAGGTTAGAAACTGGGGAGGAGGCCTCAGGTCTTCACAATGGCTCCCACTTTGTTCAGAGTGTTGAAAACGAATTTCTGATAGAATTCCCTCCAAAGTCACATACATGTTACTTTTTAATATAGGCCCCTTCTTCCCTTCATTAATGAGTTATCCCTGTGACTAAAATATAAACATTGTCAACACCTTAGATTCAGTCATATAACATTCAAAAGTGATAATGAAACTACCACTTCTTGTACTTTGATCACTTCTGTAGTAAAATAAGGACTTTGAAAATTAACTTATGTACATAGAGAATGTTTGATAGTTTATTTTAATTTTGTTACACAGAATTAGTTCCCTAAGTATTTTGCATTTAGCTACTTCCAATAATACCACATTTAAAGTTTCTCTGAGATCAACCACAAAGAGAAGAGTCTTTGAAACAAAGGACTAATGTTCATTTTCAAACAAACAGAAAAAAAGTTCAAAGAAAACAGTGATAATTCCTGATTATCAAAGATTTTCCTTATTTGGACAGTTTTGATATTTAATACTGACTGAGTAAATACTATTCTTTTAGGTGGTAGTTGTTTATTTAAATAATGTCATGGACATTTCATTCCAGGATGATAATGATCAACTTTTCACTGTATCCTCCTTGTGATTAAAAACAATAACTTACTAATTTCTTTTGTTTCAGTCTGGTGTTAACATTTCTATTTGAGACATAATTATAACTGTTGTTATCTTAGTGATAAACTGTGATATTTTATGACATAAAGAAAATTTAAAAATGGTAGGACCAAAAGCTTTGATTGAAAAAACATGGGGAAGGCAGTCTTTGTGACAAGAAGTCCACTGTCTTCCCTTAATGCTGGCATTTGGGAATAAACCTGTGTTTCTTTCAAAAAAGAAAAAAAAAGAAAGAAAAACATGGCTTGTAATCAAATGTATACTATGAACGGTTGAGCAGCTAACATTTTAAAAATTAAGAGAGCTCATTAATGACAACTATATATATGTATACGTACATACATACATACATGCATACACATACATGTAGGTATTTATTATACACACATGTATGTATAGTTTAATTATATGTATGCATATAATTAATTATACATACGTGTGTATAATTTCTTATTGGCAAACATATTCATAGAACAATGCTTAAAAAAAAAGAGTTAATATACCACAGACTTACCACAGCTTAGGTTGCTTTCAGCTTTGAGAGCTAGGGTTGGGATAGTCCAAAAGTCATTTTGCCAGTCGACCACATTCCCTTTCACATTACAGCTGAGGTTGGAGAGGATTTTGGAATTCATGGTAAAATTCCAAAGTCGAAAGTTATAAATGTCCCCTTTTAGAGAGGCAATTTCATTTTGATTGGAGCCCAACAACAATTTCCCATTCCCAGAAATAACTTTACTAATGGTAGAATCGCATGGAACTGCTTCATAGTTTCTTCTGAAATTTACACCAACAGAGCCCAAAGAATTATTCCAAACGATGCAGAGCTGCTCAAAGCTTTCTGTGAAAATGTCTTCTTTATCCTTTACAGGTAACACGCTGTTTAGTAAGCACTCTGAGCCAGAAATAGATAGAAAGTAGCCATTCTTGGCCTTTCCAAAACTGAGTAATTTTGGGAAGGATGCATTTGAGTAGGAGAAAGCCATCCATTCACTGTCTTCCTTGCCAATTTTGGTTGCTTCAAAACAGAGTGTGAAAGCGCTGAGCTCTGGAATAGAGACACTTTTTGCAACAGATACCTGGTAAACATCTAGCTTCTGGGGTAAAATGACCTTTTGATTCCTTAAGGACACAGCAACTAGGACAAAACATAATAATAGATAAAACATGTTAACTTCAGATACGGACTAATGAGAAGCAAAATGTCTGATATATCCAAACCCTCCACCACTCTACTCGTTGACTTGTGCCCCTCACTCCCCTCTTCCACTGTCCATCTACGCTCTAACACCAACGCATTACCTTAAACCAGTAATGATAACAGCAATAAGACACCCCACTAATTTTAACTCTAATCACCTTTGAGTTACAGCCAGCTAACTTAACAAACAACAAGTATTTTTCTTACTCTATGAACTGAAAAAAACAACAACATAAAACCAAAAAAAAAATAATTAAAAAACTACTAGTTTCAGGAAAGCTCTATTTATATTTAAGATTTTCAAAAATACGTTACTTTTCAAATCATTTCTAAAGATAACAACTAATCATTCTAGTTTTCCTCAACAACTACCTTTCACTCTATCCACGCACTCCTATGGTACCCTCTCCCCTTCAGGCACCCCATGTCCTACTCATATTCTCCGTCACCAGGATATTTGAGGGACAAAGGCAATGATAATTCCATGGAGGAGAAGGAGTCTAGTGAAACAACAAACTAAATGGAATGTTAAGCTACATTTCCTTTCACTTGGGTATTTGATCTAGGTTGTGAGGGAACAGTGGTTCAAAGGGCAGACGATGGAGCTCCCATCCCTGCTCTTCCACAGCGCTGTGTGACCTTGGACATTATTATTCGCCTTGCTCTACCCTAGTCTCTTCCTCTGCAAAGTGAAGGACAATGGCATCTATTGCACAGGTGGTTGACAGGAATTAAATAAGTTAATACCCGCACACCACTACAGCAGTGCCTGTGCCATAGTCAATACATAGCTAGTATTGATTACTAATATAGATTACTATTATTATATGAATAATAAATTCAAAATAAAAATCCATTAGCCTAGTCCTTCTGTGACATATGTGAAATTATTAAATAATACAATGGATTTAGCCCTATGCTAATCTAATAGACATGAAACATTTTGATTTGAGAGAGAAGGCACTCGCCTCAAAAATACTGTTTAATACTGGTTTCATAGGAATGCTGGTTTGAATATATTTCAATATACACCAAGGATAAATCTATGGTAAAAACTTCATTGAAATAGAAATATTCTACTTAAAAATCCATGATGGAATTTAATAGAATCATGTATTAGGTTGGTGCAAAAGTAATTGCAGTTTAAAAGGTTAAAAATAATTGCAAAAACCACAATTCTTTTTGCACCATCCTATATTTTA